>NC_052500.1:70339751-70382587 GCF_016617805.1 Bactrocera tryoni
AATTTCTTTAAATAATTTTTAATCTTTGTTTTATTTATTTTTAATTTTCTGTTGTTTTAATCACAAAAATATAGTATTGAAAAATTTTCCAGACTTAACTTTTTACTTTTAGTTCTTATTTTTTATTTAAATTTTTTAGTTTTCTGCTATTTAAAATACAAACAAAAATATTTTTATTAAATTTTAGGCAAAAATTTGTTAATTACGATACCATTTAATAATTAGTTAATTATTTTTATTTTTAAAAATATAATTTTTAGTTTTGATTTATTTAATTAAAAAAAATTAAAAAAGAAGGCAAATTTTTTTAAACTTATTTTTTTTATTTTATTTTATTTTTTTAATTTAACATTTTTGTTGTTAGAAATATTTTTTAATTTGATTATGGTGTTTAATATATAAGATTAAAAATATATGTTTTTTACAATTTTTTTTTTTTCTAAAAATACATATTTTTTTAAGTTTCAGGAACATTAATTACATAATTCTTTTTACTTTTCCAGAAAATTGAAAAAAATTGAAAAGACTATTGTTATTTACATTCATTTACAAATTTATTTTATTTTCTTGTGTTACAAATAATACATTTTGTGTTAGTCTGTCATATAATGAAGCTTCAAGCGTAGCATTTAGCCCACAAATAAAAATACAAATTTATTTGCAAATGCCAACTTATTTCAACAAGCTACAATGTAGGTGCGAGCACACCTTAAAAGAGGTGAGTCTATAGTAGAAAAATGCAAATGAAGAACGCTACAAAATCACAATGCAAAATAATACTTTGACATTTCGAAGCTAAGGAACAAAGGCTGAACATCTCACACTAATCTACAATATAAATTATAAAAATACATGTACTAAAAATAACATATAAAAGCTTTGAATCGTAAATCAAATAAATTTTAATAAATAAAAATTTTCAAAAAAATATTCATTTAAAAAATATTAAAAAAAATAATAATATTTTAGTAAAACTCTTTTACAACTTAAAATTTGTTAAAATTTAAAAAAAAATGCAAAACATATTCAAAGGCTAAATGAAATATTTCTTAATAAATACTGCAAGAAATGTCTAATTAAAGCACCAGGATCATCCCTTCTGCACTTGTCCAGCATTGTCAAGACTACGCTGTAAGCATCTGGGGTTCTCTCGGTGTGATACACTGAAAGTGGTATCGATAGTGAGCTCACATAGTCTGCTGAAATTCGAGTCAAGCGCAGGTATTCTAAAGAGAGACTACTTATATTGGAGCTAGTAGCTGAACTTCACCTGGTATCGCAAAAGACAAAAACTGGTCTATACGTGGCTTACTGGCCTACCAGACTAACCTCACCTAAACTGATATATACTTTGAAAAAAAAAATTTTACTTTCAAAAATGTTTTCAAATTAAAAATAATTAAAATTATAAACGATTTTACAATTAAGCAAACTATAAATGTTAAAAAAATAGATCTTAAAAAATTTTGAAATGAAATGAAAATACGTAAAAATTGCCAATATAATATAAGAAAATTTGTTGATTATTAAAAAAATAAAAGATTTAAAAAAATTTAAAGTTAAAAAGAAGTTTTTCAAATCAAAAATAAATTCAAGTATTAAACAAAATTTAAAATCAAAAGCTTTCAAATATTCATAAATAAATATTATTTTCAGTGGAATTTTTGTAGCATCTTCCTTTCGCTTTTGTGCATTTTATTTTCCTAGTGCCGCAAAGATTCGTTGATTTGACTGCTAACAAGCATGTGAATTGAAAGAAACAGGAATGTTGGGAAATTTCAGAAAACGATAATATGTACATATGTGTGTGTATGTGTTTCGAGCAAGTGATTGGTAGTGTAAATGCATTTATATATATTTATAAAGGTATAACAAATGTATACAGTATTTGTGTGTAAGAATATGTTATTGAGACACGACAAGGCCGATTGTTGATGGTTTTAGCACAAAGGCACATCATTACGACAGTGATTTCGCTGCACAGATGCGAAAAGGTTTAAAAGCGATGGTTAATCGACAAGAATTGTTTTGTATTTTTAATTTGACTTTTATATATTTATTTATATTTTTATTAAAACTTTGTTGAAAATATTTTCTTCTAATATTACTTTATAATTTTGATTTTTAGTTATTTTTACAATTTTGGAAAGAAAATTTATTTCAATCTTTTTAATCTTTATTTTATAATTATCAAATTTTTTAGTTTTGTTTTTTGATATTTTTTTAATTTTTTCTATATTTTCCTTTCATGTAATTTTTAATATTAGCTGAATTAATTTAAATTAATATTTAATTACTCAAATAACTTTCATGAATTATTATATGTAAACTTAAAAAAATATTAATTAAATTCAAAATTACTATATTCAATAATTACGATATAATTTATTAAATTATAAAAAAAAATTTAATAATTAGTTTAATTTAGTTAGGGATGTAAAAAAGTGGTATTGTGAAACTATTATTTTTTTTATAAAATTAATTAAAATTGTAAATTTAATTATTTAATTGAAAATTAATTTTTTTATTCAAAAAACACTGAATAAATTATTTTTTTAAGTAAGAAATTTTTTAATATATTTTTTTAACTTTTTTTTGTTAATTCATATTTTTAAGTACTTTAGTTGTCTTATTTAATAAGTTTAATATAAAAATATTAATTTCTCTTAAAACACTTTGTTTTTGCATTGTTTAATAGATGGAAGTTAATTAAGATTTATTAATTTTAAAAATTTTTTAGGGTGCGATCATTTATTTAATTTTTATCAGATAATTAATTTTAATATTAGCATATTAATAAAATTGTTTTAATTATTTTAATTTTTGTTTGCCTTTTTTGAGTATTTTAGATTTCAAATTTTTTTACAGTTTTTTTTTTAATTTTTGTAATTTTTTTATATTAAAAACTTTTTTCGCATTGTGTAATAGACGGTAGTTGCCTAGGATTATTTAATTTTATAATTTTTTTAAATTTCGGCATTTTATTTAATTCTTTTTAGATAATTAAATTTGAATTAAAAAAAAAACATTTTAAAAATGTTTTTTTTTAATTTTTCAATTGTAAATTTAATATTTTTTTTTTAATTTTAAGTGCTTTTTACATTTTAAATTTTATTTTAAGTTTATTTTTTTTAATTTTCTTCTAATTTTTCTAAATATTTTTTATTCAAATGTTTTCGAATTTAAATTTTATTTTAATTTTTTTTTTTTTTTTAATTTTTGTAAATTTTTTTTTTTTTTGCAAATTTTTTTTTAATTTTTCTAATTAAAATTTCCTTTTAACTTTCTTATGTTTTCTTTTTTTTAATTAAAATAGTTTTTTAATTTTTATTTATTTTTTTTTTATTATTTAATATTTTTTTGTTAATATATTTTCTCTAGGTACATATGTATGTACTGCCTGCTGCTGCTATATAAAGGGCAAGTTCATATAGTTAAACTACAATGCCGAGTTTCTGTCCAACGTTCATTAAAACTTTTGTGAGCAAACGAAGTAAAAATAAATTTTGAATAAAAGTTTTTTTATGCATGTTCATAATGCAAAGCAGATTGCCTGAACGAGCCGTACTTCTTTCAAAATAAGTTCAAGCAAAGGCACATATTGGGTTGATAAAAAAATATTTCTTTGTTTCTTTGAGATAAAATATTTTTTTCTTCTTTCCTTTGAGCTAAAAACGTCGCTTTGAGTCTCATTTTTAGCGCGTGCATTTATTTTGTCATAAATTTCTTTATTATTTTTCTCCACTTCCTTTTTATGGCGTCTGACCCGGCATACAAAAGACTTAAGCAACAAACTTGTACGCTTGACACAAGCTGGCTTTGACAGGCGGCACAATTCAGTATTGTACACAGAGATAAATGCATAAAAATGCATGTGTGTGTATATCTACATTAAAATATATGTGTATAAATACATACATATATCTTTATACTCGTACATACGTATGTATTTATACATACGTATATTTATTTCTTCAGCGCATCTCACCGTCTTTTATGACACATAAAATAATGTGTACTATCAAGATGGCTATAAAAGCCTATAGCAACAGCAATTACATACACAAATACATACATACAAGTGTATAAGCAAGCACTAGTTTGGTCTCCACAAAACGCGCTTTTATGTGTCATTTCAGCGCTTGCCAGTTGTTAACTAAATTAGTGATGCTGCAGCTGCTGCCTGCCCAGTTGTTGTTATTGCTATAATTTGCTTGCGAGATTTCGCTACTGCGCCACTTTGTTGTGGTAAGTGTCATAAATGGTGTTTTAGTGTTGACCTATGCGGCTTTTGTGCGTAAATACTCTACTTTTTTGGATAATAAAAAATATATTTTTTTTCAACTTTTTTTTCATTTTATTTATTTTATTTTATTTTTTTATGTTTTTAAACTCAATTACAATTTTTTTTCTTTGTAAACATGTCACAGTGTCATTGAGATTTCGCCATATTGAGTTCAAAGAATTTTGAAACAGCTGCTAATGTCAAATGACAGCGCTATTACAGCCATGTAAAGCCAACAGCTGTTAATTGACATCAAATGTAGCACAAACTTTTTCCTTTCCAGCTTAAATTGAATTACAATAATTATAGCATAATTAAATTAAGCAGCAAGAATTTTGAAATGCTCTTCTGACTGAATTCAATTAATTCTTCTGGTTTGTAGAAATTGTAGCGGAAATCAAACGTGTTTATGTTAAATGCCTCGCATTAATTTTCTAAATTTCTGTTGGAGAAATCGTGTTTGTACGAAGCATGCAGTTAATGGCATGCTGGTAGAGCGGATTAGCATATTTTTATGTGCGTTGATAGAAGCGACAATTTTAGTGACATGAAAAAAAAATAATTTGAATTTTAGGTTTGTTGGTGGCATTTTGTTGTAAGGATAATACTAAGAATTTAAAATAAAAGAAAAAAAAATGAATTGGGAATGTTAAACAAAATTTTTTGTGTCATTAAAAAATAAAATATTTTCGGATTTCTTACCAATTTATTTTATTTTATTATATTATATTTTATTTTATTTTGTTTTATTTTATTTTATTTTATTTTATTTTATTTTATTTTATTTTATTTTATTTTATTTTATTTTATTTTATTTTATTTTATTTTATTTTATTTTATTTTATTTTATTTTATTTTATTTTATTTTTTTATTAATAAAATAAATATAAAAATCTCAATTTCATCCTAATATTATGATTTTTTTAAATTAAATCGTATATCTACTTACATACATACATTTGCACATATAAATATGTGTGTGGGCGTTATATCTGTGTGCACTCTTTAAGTAACATTGGCGCTGATGCGTAAAAAATATATGCAAATTTACTTATTTAACAAACGTTTTACAAAGCGTGGGAATTCGGCAATGTCATTTGCATACTAAAAATATACTTTTATAGAAAAACACATTAAAAGGCGTATGAGGGCGGAATTAAATTATAAGAACATAGTTTTTATTTTAGTTTTGGAGGTGGGACTTTTTTATTCAGAAAAAAGTCTTGCGAGAATTTTATTATAATTTTCGAGATCACCTGAAGAACAAACGCTTGAAAATGATAATTTTTGTTTGGAAACACTTTATAAGTAGTTTGAAAAATTATAAAGTATATTAAAAACGAATTATTTAATTAAATTAAAGTTTCGAATTTTGTTAATTTTAATTAATTAGTTTAAATTATTTGATTTTTAATTTAATTTATCAGGTTAAATTACTTAATTTTTACGTTAATCTCAACTAAAAATATTTAAATTAAATTAAAATAAATTATTTAATTAAATTAATTTAAAAATTTGTAAATTTTAATTTCTTTCCGATCTTTTTAATTTATTTATTTATGGGTTGGCACAAAAGCAAATGCATTTAATTATTTTAATTAAACGTACTAACTCTAAGTTTTAACTAACTTAGTTTTAAGTTTTACTAACTCTAAATTTTAACTAACTTAACTTTAATAATTAGTGAAAAAAAATAACCAAAAAGAATTCAAAATTAACTAATAAGGAAGAAATAATCAAGTAAGATATAAGTTAAAGGAAAAATCAGCCCAGTTTCCATCACAAAAGAACCTCAAAACTCACCGAAACAGAAGTACATTACTCAAATGAGACAGGCAGAAGAAGAATGTAAGAGTATTGCCCAAATTATGAAGACGGCGATGGCAAAACAATAGAACGTAACGGATCGGCACAACTAGATGAACTCTTCGATGTCATCAAGGGTTACTACAAAAACTGGCTCATAGCAGAAAGTGAGAAAAGACAGGGACCTCTAAGCAGACGTATCAAAACCCCCGTATCAATAACCTCGAAGCGGGGCGAGACAAGCACTGTGGAGCTTCGAGAAAAAGTGCTACCACGAAATTAAAAGGATGAGCAGTGGCAAAAGGTCTTGCCTAAAAAAGCAAGGAAGACCACCGCAAACGAAGGAACGGTGAGGGAAACACACAGGCACGCATTAAAATTGAATGGGTTAACTGCAGGCTGCGAATGAAAGAAACACCCAAAAGGTGTTTGCTGCTTTAGACCTGGGCACTTAACCTGGCACGGCAAAGGAACCTATAGAAGAGGACAAGGTGCTTGCATAAAATGCGGCCAATCAGGTCACAAATTGAAATGCATGCTACCTTTGCAAAGAGGCTAAACACGAAAAAGTCAACAATATCCCGAGCTCCGCAAAATGTATATAGGAAATACCAAAACAAATGAATATTTTGCAAGCCAATATGCACAGATGTGAGGCTGCTGACGCACTACTCTCACAAATGGTGATGGTGAACGACTAGGTGTTAATCATCACAAGCGAGCAATATAAAATGAAAGAGAGAGGTACCTGGCTAGAACATAGCAGCTCTACCACCGCTTTATGGTTACCACCAGGGAGTAACGCCATCACTGTAAACAAAAGGAACGGCAACGGTTTTGTCTGGGCCAAATGCGACCTTTTTACAGTAATTAGCTGCTACTTGAAGCCATGCGATAGCATACATGAATTCCAAGAAAAGCTCAACGATATTGAGGACACAGCCAGGTCTGTAGAAAGTCGCCGGATACCTAAATTTCAAAGCCGCAGAGTGAGGTATGCCAAACCCTTACTCGAGAAGAAAGCGTATTCCAGAAATGGCTGCGCGGCTTGGTCGAATAGTGCTCAATATGCAACCACGTTTTGAAGGCCGGGTTGCAAGTAAACACAGCAGACATTACGCTACCATCACGGTACACGGAGCCAACGGGTGGTAGGCTCAATAAATAGAAAGTCCTAGAGGATTACATCATCAGTACATTTTTCAGATATTTTTTATTTTTTTTTGATTGTATATTGATTTTATAATTAATAAATATTTTTTTTGTTGTTTTCATATATATACTACTTGTATAAGTGTATTTTTTTTATTTTCTTTAAACAGCAAATTTTCGAGAAAAAAGCATAAAATTATACAATGTTGATTTAAAACATTTCAAAGTCAACATTTAAATTCACCACACATTATGCCAATCAACAGCACTGACTCATTTCGTTTCTCTAAATTTAAATCAAGTTTACTTTAATGATTATTCTAAAGCGCGAAAAACCAGTTTGGCATGCCAGATGCCAAAGCAAAAACAATGGGCTGCAATAGCGCATAATTCTTGACTTAAGCAACAACAATAAGCTAAAAAAATTAAAAAAAAAGTTGTAAAAGTGGCAAGCACAGCCAATCATTCAGTTGAACGCTTGCTCAAACGCTCAAAAATCAAGTGCTGCCAGATTACGTGCAAACTGTGGCATGCGAAGAATGCTTCCGAAGACTGTAAAAGCAATCGAAGCGTGTATTATTGATACATAGATACAGCACATACACACACACAAGCAATAATAAGGCCAAATGTGCATGTGTGTAGGTAAGCGTGCAAGAACGGTGTAAGTGCAGCAGCTGAGCTTGCAAGGCGCAGTCTCATGTATTTATATACGAATGCAATAGATTGCAGCAGCCAACCAACGCGCACAACAACAATCACAACAGCGTTAGCATCCATCGACAGCCGCAGCGATTTTGCCAATCATTCATAGAGCCAAGTTAGCACCCAACAACTGCAATCTAACGCTACAGCAACAAATGCAAATATAATAATTATTTATGTACATACATACAGACTTATGTAGATGCGTGTACGGTGCTCACAATAAAACCTGTTAACCTTGGCAAGAGTTATGCCACTTCTGTTGGCGGCAACGGTTAGATTTTTAGATATATTTATATGTGTGCAAAGGTGTATGTGATTCACTTCTTGCGAGTGTAGCAGGAAAAAACTAATGCACCGCATATATATAATTGTATCTATGTATATATACTTATATTTATTTATACGTATAAGGCAAATTAAAACAAATTATTGTCAATCGAAATGTCATGACGAACGATCTGACTTAAAGAATTTTTGCATTGAAAACGTATATGTGAGGAATGCATGGTTTCAAACTGTGGCAAAAATACTAGAATATAATTCAAAAATATAAAGAAACCGTTAACTTCGGTTGCGGCGAAGCTAAAATACCTTTCACAGCTGCATTACTCATAGAACGGGTATATGAAGACCTTAATCTCAATTTTGATCGTTCAGTTTGTATAGCAGCTTTATGTTATAGCGGTCCGATCGGCACAATATTTTTGGAGAATGTAGCCTTGACCTAGAAAGTGTTCTAAGCCAAATTTCGCGCCGATATCTTGTCAAACAAAAAAGTTTTCCATACAAGAACTTGATTTTGACTGGTCAGTTTGTATGGCAGCTATACACTTTAGTGGTTCGATCTGAAATAGTTTTTCGGATATTACTAGGTTGTCTTGGAAAAAAGTCTGTGTAAAATTTCCTGACGTTATCTCATGAAATAAACAAGTTTTGCACACAAAGACTTGATTCTGATCGTTCAGTTTGTATGGCTGCTATATGCTATAGTGGTCCAATCTGATATATTTTTTAGAGCATAGAAGTGTTGATTTAAATAATAATATGTGCCAAACTTGGAGATGATATCTTCTCAAATAAAAAAGTTTTCCATACAAAGTTTGTATGGTCCTATATACTATAGTGGTCCAATATCGACGTTATCAACAAGTAAGCAGCTTCTTAAAAATAAAAAGACATGAGCAAAATTTCAGACCAATATCTAAAAATTTGAGGGACTGAGCTTTGAATCACAATTTCGAAATGCTTAACAACTAAAAAAATATCATATTTTCATATTTTTCATATTAAAAAAAAACACATTTAAAGTTTTTCATATTCATGTTTTTATTTTTATGAAAACTTTGCAACTAAGCTTTTACATGTCTCCGAAATATTTTTCGATTGAAAACCTGCTTTTTCAGGCTTATGGCCACCGTTTCAACAGTTTTTAAATATTCAACTTTTATTTTATGTGGCAACCCTAACAAAAATGTTCTTTGAAATTAAGAAAGATAAGTAATTTTTAATGGCTGTAAGACGTTCAAGTCTCACTTTGAAAATTTAAAATACATATTTTCCTTGAAATTAAGAAAATAATGAATATTAAAAATTGTAAAATGTTCAACTCTCAATTTGAAAAATGAAAAATATACATTTTTTTAATTTTTTTTTTTTGTTATGTGGCATCTCCTTCCATTTTTTTTTTGTCTTGGGAATTAAGCTGCTGCAATTTTTCGAAATACTTTGTTAAGGAAAAACGGCTTTTTCGCAAATTTTTATACTTTTCAAAAAGAGGGTTGCCACTATTTCGCACGTTACTTGCTTAGCAAGGGAAAAATATGCGTGAAATTTACATATACCGCATACTAAAATATGAGATATGTAAGACGTTCAAGTCTCACTTTGAAAATTTAAAATACACATTTTTTATTTTTTTTATTTTATTTTGTATGGCAACCCCTTATAAAAATTTTCTTTGAAATTAAGAAAATAATGAATATTAAAAGTTGTAAAATGTTCAACTTTCAATTTGAAAAATGAAAAATATAGGTACATTTTTTAATTTTTTTGTTATGTGGCATCTCCTTCCATTTTTTTTTTAGTTTTTGGAATTAAGCTGCTGCAAATTTCCGAAATACTTTGATAAGGAAAAACGGCTTTTTCGCAAATTTTTATACTTTTCAAAAAGAGGGTTGCCACTATTTCGCACGTTACTTGCTTAGCAAGGGAAAAATATGCGTGAAATTTACATATACCGCATACTAAAATATGAGATATGTAAGACGTTCAAGTCTCACTTTGAAAATTTAAAATACACATTTTTTATTTTTTTTTATTTTATTTTGTATGGCAACCCCTTATAAAAATTTTCTTTGAAATTAAGAAAATAATGAATATTAAAAGTTGTAAAATGTTCAACTTTCAATTTGAAAAATGAAAAATATAGGTACATTTTTTAATTTTTTTGTTATGTGGCATCTCCTTCCATTTTTTTTTTTTTGTCTTGGGAATTAAGCTGCTGCAAATTTTTGAAATACTTTGTTAAGGAAAAACGGCTTTTTCGCAAATTTTTATACTTTTCAAAAAGAGGGTTGCCACTATTTCGCACGTTACTTGCTTAGCAAGGGAAAAATATGCGTGAAATTTACATATACCGCTTACTAAAATATGAAGTATTTCGAAATATTCAAAAATTAAAATTATATTTTTTTTCAAACATTTCATTTTATATGGCAACTCTTACAAAACTTTTCTTTGAAATTAAGAAAAACGACTCTCATTTTGAAAAAATATAAATATATTTTTATATTATTTTATTTAAATTTTTTATAAACATATTTTTTAATTTTTGCCACTATATCACCATTATTTGCACACAAAATATAAGCTTTAAAAATATACTCTGAAATATGAATATTTGTTATAAGACGTTATTTCGAAAGCCGTGTTGCCAATAAAAGTGCTTTTTGAATTTTTAAAATGTTATTTATTTTTCATTGAAATTAGACTATTTATCATTTTTTTAATAGTTATACAAGTATAACTGTTGAGGTTCAAAGCAACGGAAACGGTGCGCAAAATCTAATTAGTAGGAATAGGGTGACCACCAATTAATACAATATTAATTGTGATGTCTCAAAAATCGTTGCTGATACCTTTTGGTTATAATTTATTGTTTTTAAAACATACTGTATCTCAACCATATGAAAAATAGACTACAATTTCTGTTCTTTCGTACCTCCAAATCAATTTTCAATCTGCAAGAATCAGCGAATATTATTGCTCGTGGCGTTGCAACATTTAAAGTCATTAGTTCTACAAATCGTTGGGATTTTTCATAATTTCTTCTTTAACAATTTTTTTCTTGTTGCCAAGCTCAGAACATCAGGCGCTCTAATGGCTTATGACAAGAACGCCCGTTGAAGCGAGTAACTAGTATTAACAGTTAATTGCTGAAAGAAAGCTGCTCTTAAATGGACAGTAAATGACCGTAGCAGCAAATTGAAGTGTCGGTGAACCAAAGCGGTGAGTTGGTGAACGGTAAGTTAAGCCGACAGCGAAATATGAAATACCAGTGAAGCTTAACGTTTAACTTTGAATAAGAATTTTTTCTTTAGATGAAATATTTTTTTATTTTTCTCTTATTGCCAAAGCGCGCGGGAAATTATTGGAAAGAGCTGAAAAAGTGCGCTTGCCGGTAAGTTACAGTTAACTAAATTGGCGCAAAATTGTGTGTATGTATGTATGTATGTATGTATGTATTTATGTATGTAGATATGTATGTATGTATGTATATTATACATCCGTTATGTAATGGGAAAAATTATATAAATGTAGTAACAAAATTTAATTTTTATGTTAAAAAGCAGGAAAAAATATTATTTGTATATTAGCGTATGTTATATATTATATTTTTAATTTCAAAAATTTTTGTAATTAATTAATTTGTTTTTTTAATTAACTTCTGTTTAATTAATTTATACTTATGGTAGTATAATTATATTTTTTGAATTTAAATTACAAATAAAAAAAATTCAAAAATTATTTGAAGCAAAACACGTTATTTGAAATTAATTTAAAAAAAAATAATTAAAAAATTTAAAAATTTATATTAAATATATTATTATAATTAATATTTTTTTTTTTACTTTTTTTTTAATTTTTTTCTAATTAAAATTAATTATTTCTCAATTTTAATTAAAATTTAAATTTTTCTTCCAAATTTAATTTTTTTTTATAATTTCAATTGTATTATTTTCTTTTTGTTGTTATTTGATTTTTTTTTTAATTTTTTTTCTAATTAAAATTAGTTATTTTTCAATTTTAATTAAAATTTAAGTTTTATTTTTTTTATAATTTCAATTATATTATTTTCTTGTTGTTGTTATTTGATTTTTTTTTATTTTTAAAATTTTTTTAAATTTTGTTATTTTTTTATTGTTTGTTTTTTTTTTTATTATCGTTAAAGTCTTCGTTTTGTTGCCAACAGCTGCAGCTGTAAGCAGCTTTAAAAACAGGAAACTGAGAAATGATTGCCATATATGTATGTATATATGTAATTACTTTGAAGCACATACCACATACGAACATTTGCATGCTTGCTGTAGAAATATGCCACCAAGAATGAATGGAAAAAATTTCTGGGTCACACATACTACCATATGTGGCAGCAAACAAGTACAACTATTTGCAAATATGGCTAAGCTATGTATTTACTTTTATATAAGTAGCTATGTACATACATATAGTATATAGTTCTTTACTGCAATGTATGTTGAGACGCACAAGCAACGTAAAGCGACGTAAGACTTGGCGCACTGTCTATGTAAGTACCCACTAAGCTTGATTGTGGCCAAACCGCAGCGCAGAAACAAGTCGCAGAACAAGCACGCAAATTTGCAAGCAAGTACACCAGCTGCTGACAAGCCTACACACACACCTAACGTATTTGCCTACGACTTAGCCAAAGACTAATGGCTCATTTTGTATTGTTTTTCGAGTGCTTAGGCAGGCATGCGATAATTTATAAAAATTTAGTTGTTGTTTTTGTTGTTATTTGTTATTTTTTCGCGGTTTTTCTTGTTGTTTTTGCATAACTAGGCTGCCATAAAAGTAGCAGCAGTGGTTGTTGTTGTTATTTTATTTGTCAGCAGCACTGTTTTGTAAGGTATTGCGGAAATACGTATCTCTAGGTGTGTGTATGTGTGTGTGTGTGTACGTGCTTTTCTGCTTGAATAAGTTTCGTGTGAGTTTCAATGTTGCCTACGACACGACCAACCAAAGTAACCGTTTAAGTGAACTCATCACTTGGCCAATTTGAAAAAGTTGTGAAAAGAAATTTGCAGTTGAATGAACTGTTTATGCGTGAAATATGGAAAAGTGAAAAAGTGTTAAAGTGGTCACGTTCGAGTAGACGAAAAGCCGAAATGTTGGCATGGGTATGTAAATTAGACAGGGCGAAGTGGCAAATGGTGGTTGGTGTTAAGTAAATTTAACGGTTAAAGCGGGAAACCGAAGCTTATAAAACTTCAAAATTGAAAA
Source organism: Bactrocera tryoni (assembly GCF_016617805.1). NCBI lineage: Eukaryota > Metazoa > Arthropoda > Insecta > Diptera > Tephritidae > Bactrocera > Bactrocera tryoni. The sequence continues at coordinate 70,353,226 of NC_052500.1, forward strand.
ATAAAAATAAAAAAATTAAATTAATTAAATTAATGGTTATAAATTTTTATTTTTAGTAATAAAAAATTTTTTAATAGGATCAAATTGGTAACTCTGTTTTACTAAGAAATAGTAGCAGTAGTCTTTCTAATAAGAAAGCAACATTTTTCTCGCTTATAGCATTTATAATAGATATACATAGATGTGACATATTTTTTTAAATTAAAAATTTTAATAACAAAAGTGGCAACATTTCCAATAATTTTCCGCAAAAATCTTGCTATTTGCTATCATATTTTTGTGCATACTCATAAACAAACCGGTATAAATGTGACAACTCAATTAAAATGAAAGATTTATTTGCAAATGTGGCAACCCTGCCGAAAATTGAATGCCAAAATACAGCCATTTTGAATCGACACTCTCACAAATTAAAATCCGTTTTTGCTTAATTTTTGCTAATAGTAAATATGTAAAGTAAAAAATTTATTTGAAAAAGTGGCAACCCTGCTGACCAAATTGTGCAAAATCAAGCTATTTTGAGTTTTACTTCGATGTAGGCTGATTAGCTAACTTTCAACCAAATAATAATTATTTTTAAATTAACTTTATTTTATTATTTGGTATGGTAACCCTCGGAAAAATTAAAACAATTAGAGTAATAATTTATTTATTTATTTATTTTTTTTAATTTTAAATTTAAAACAAAAAAAAAATTAAAATAAAAAAATTTAATTTGTAAATTAAAATTGTAAATAAAATTTTCTTGGTTTAAATATTTAAATATTAATTATTTAAAGTTTTGTTTTTTTTTTTATTTAAAATTTTAATCTTAAATATTCTTAATTCAAACTAATATAATTTAAAAATAATTTATTTTTTTTTTTTTTTTAATTTTAATTTAAATCTAAAAAAAAATTAAAACAAAAACTTTTATTTGAAAATTAAAATTGTAATTAAATTTTTTCTTGTTTTAAATTTTAAATATTAATTATTTAAAATTTGTATATATTTTTAAAAATTTTTTTTTTTATTTAAAATTTTAATCTTAAATATTCTTAGTTAGAATTAATTATTATTTACTCTTAATTAAAATTCTAATTTTTATTTCCGAACTTAAATTTTAATCCAACAACTTTTATTGATCTAAAAAAAAACTTAAATTTTAATGTTTTAAATTTAAAATTATAAAAAGCAAATTTAAATATTAATTTTTCCGAATTAAAAAGAATTTAATTTAAAAAATTTAAATTGTGTAAAATTAATTAATTAATTAAATTTTAATTGACTCAATATTTTTTTGTTGGATTAAAATATATGTGAGTTTGGGAGAAAAAACTACAATTTTATTTAAAAATAAATAATAATTAAAAAAAATTAAAAGAAAAACTTAAAAAAAATTAACAATTTAATTAAGATAAAAATTAATTAAAATTAGATAGATATAAAATTAATTAATCAATCGATCAAAATAATTAATTATTTTTTTGACTAAATATTTTTTTGTTGGATTAAAATGTAAGTTTGGGAGAAAAAACTACGATTTTTTTTTAAATAAATAGTAATTAAACAAAAATTTGAAGAAAAACTTAAAAAAAACATTTTAATTAAAATAAAAGATCGGAATTAAAATTAAATAGGTTTAAAATTAATTAATCAATCAATCAAAATAATTAATTAATCATTTGACTAAATATTTTTATTGGATTTTTAATTAATTGATTAATTAATTTTTAATTATAATTTTAATGTTTTTTAATTAAATAAATTATTTGTTTTATTATAATTTTTTGTATTAATATTCTTTCAAATTCCCAAAACAATTAAAGATATTTAATCAATAGAAAGTCATAATCAATAAAGAAATTATTTAAGCTGGTTGAGAATTGCCAGTAAACATTTAAGCAAAATATACGTTTAAAACGCGGTTTAGTAAGAATTGAAATAGACACAGAAATAAAATTTTTATATTTTCTACTTCATTGCTTATAGTTTGCTTTTATGAATACTTATGCTGACTGTTAAAGACCGGTTTAAACTAACGGTAATTAAGTAAAACTCACCGGCGCGCACACTACATACTTTCTTTCTTAACTCATTCTATCCACTCATCAATATTAATCGATTCGTCTGACTGGTTCCGCAACAAGTGCATGCATTTACTTTGAGTGGGTATAAGCACACAAGCATACAAATAAACATACATATCTACAAATATACATATATACAAGCTAATATGTATTGTATATTCACATACATTTATCTATACTTAGAGCAACGAAGAATACAAGTTTGCAACTCGAAAGAATGCATTATAACCGTGTTTATAGCTTTAACACACTTGCCACAACTAAACTTCAGCAGATGCACCCGGCAACTAACGCGGTTTGACCCACATTCATCTAACAAAAAAGAATTGAAACCAACACTATTCACTTTATTACCCAGCTTGAAGCGGCCGCGCGCTATCAACAACAAATCAACGTTATCAGCTGAAAACTATCGTCAACTGTGTAGTAAATTAGTAGCGCAACAACAACAAAAAACAAACAACAACTGTAAATGCAGTAACAGCCAAAATGTTGTTGGCTTTGTTGTAGTTATTACCGCTGCACCTACATATTTACAAGTAGATATATGCAATGGAAGCAAAGAATGCTGAAGCGCCTGCGCGCAACTTCAACAGGCAGGCAGCAGTTGCGTTATGGCAACATCTTCTGCTGCAGCGAGGTGTCTCAGGAAATTATGCAGTCAAGCATGCATGGGTGTATATATTTGCATTTGTATGCTCGTGTGTATGTAAGTGTGTTTGTTTGCAAAAAAATTTTACTGCAATGGCGCTAGCAGCAGCTGCTGACAGAGGCGAGGCTTTGGTGGAGTGCCGCTCTTGGTGTAGACACAAGTGATAGCAACAGCTGAGGACGCAATAAATGCGGTTAAAAGTGGACTTATTGAATTGTATATTTTGGAAAAATTATTTATATATACTTATATATATACAGGCAAATAGAAATATATTTGATTTTTGACTAGTTTTTGGAGTTTGTAACATTTATCAGATTTTGATCGGCAGTTATATGCTATAATCGCTCTATCTGAAAAATTTGTTCGGAAATTGTATCATTGTCTTTGATAATAATCCATGCCAATTTCGTGTATATATCTTGTCAAATGCAAAAGTTTTCCATACAAGAATTTTTTCCGATGGTACAGTTTGTATGGAAGCTATATGCGATAGTAAGCCGATCTGAACAATTTATTCGGAGATTACATTGTTGCTTTAGGTAATATTCTATATCAAATTTCGTGAATGTATCTTGTTAAATGCAAAACATTTCCTTACAAGAACTTTTTTACGATCGTTCAGTTTGTGTGGCAGCTATATGCTATAGTTAATCGATCTAAGCAATTTCTTCAGAGATTGTAAAGCTGCTTTATATAATAGTCTGTGCCAAATTTGGTTAAGATATTTTGTGAAAGAAAGAAATTTTTCATACAAAAACTTGATTTTAATCGGTCAGTTTTTATGACAGCTATTTCCTATAGTGGTCCGATATCGGTATTTCAGTGCACATTTAATATATCCTGTTCAGTGTATGAAAATATGGGATATTCTTCTCATTTGATATACTTGCTTCTATTCGTAACTAGTTATAAACCCATTTCAATAAGACTAGTTACAAATGTAAATACTTTTGAACTAGTTTAGCAAAGATTTAACTACTTTGTTCGGAAATATTTAATTAATTTATTGGATTTGACGGAAAACTGAGTATGCGCGTAGGATGAAGAGACGCATTATATTTGCGAATGCTCAGCCTTCAACCAAAAGAGACGACATATACTCCACGGCTCTCAATGCCTCTTGGCAACTGAGGTGAAAAATAAACAGTATTTTCTACGAAATTCACTGAGACTAGGCCACAACTAATCCGCAACTAGTCTGAAACTAGTTCGAAATGGTCTACATTTTGATTCAAATAAAATATATATTTCTAAGAAACTGGATATAAGGCTCTATATATAAGAGTAGTTCGCAACTAGTCCGAAATTTAGAATTTCTACTGCTGCACAAGTTTTGCCAACGAGACTGCTTCGCAACTAGTCCGAAATGGTATACATTTTAATTCAAATAAAATATATATTTCTAAGAGACTAGATATAAAACTATATATATAAGACTAGTTTGCAACTAGTCCGAAAAGCATAAATTTAAATTCAAATAAAAAATATATTTACAAATACTTCAACCCGGCTTTCCACGCAGAACTATATTGNTAGTTAAGCAGCCACTTATGGATATATGTAGCTAAACATGTTGTTGTTGTTGCAATTTTGTCGTATGGCGGTCGTACTAGTATTCTTGCAATTCACCTTATTTAAAGTTGTTGTTATTTATAGTTAGTTGGCGACTTGGCAACTAGTTGATTTTTGTTGCTGTTGTTGTTGTTATTGTTATTGTTGTTGTTCTTTCTCTATACACTCCATACACGATTATGTGGTATTTATCGTGTTTAAAGAAATACCGTTAAAAATTCTAGTTTGCAGTTGCTCGCTTTACTGTTCTCATTGCTGACTACATTGCCACAACGTGTCTGCCCGCTATAGTAATACTTGTTGTTGTTGTTTTGACGGTTGATCGATATTGAGGCACCGCAAAACCCGCTTGCTGCCGCAGCGTTACACGCTTAGTACTCACACACTCGTTATCAGCTAGCGCGCCGCTAGCAACAAGTAGCTGCTGGTGTTGTTGTTTTTGTTGTGGTTGGTGCTAGTGGCGGCTGTGGTGGTGTTGTTGGGTGTTTGGTGTGCGGTGTTGGCAATCGAACAAGTGTTTCAGCAGCCGCCAGCGGGTAACTCGCATGACTGGCATGCAACAGTAAGCATGCATTAACATTTGTTGCGGGCAACCGTATGTGTGTGTGTGTGGTATGTGTATATAACTGTTAAACCACTGCCTTGTTTATGCATGGAGTTGTAGGTTTGAATGACGGAATTGCCGGTGGCCCAATATAACTGGTGCATTCTACATATGTATAGCAAAGCAGCATAACACACATGCATATATATACCTTTATACACACATATGTACATACATACATATGGCTGCAAGTTTATGCACTTACAAAGACCTATGCAGCTGTTAACTTCATTATCAGCTAGCAAAGAATTATTGGTGTGCATTATATCACGACTATAGCCACCTTGCCTTATTTTAACACGCTATTACTCATACCACCACACACACATCAGCACTGTTGTAAACCGTTTGGGAAGTTTGGCGGTAAGCCTTAATAAGTAGCGTAACGTTGCGCTCACGAAAGTCAGCACTAAATAAATGCCATTTTATTGAATGAGAACTCACGCAGCAATTCTAACAAGATCTGCCTTATTTGTCATATGATGTATTATGTGACGGCAATTGCAGTCAAGTGCTGCAGTTATACTACATGTTGCAAGGTGTGGAAATTGATGATTAGTGCCTTATGTAACTACAGGCAGCGAATTTAAGTATTGCATTTACTTGTAAATATATATTTGTGTACGTGTATTTGTTCGTTAAGCATTTTTCATTCAAGGGACGACAATGCGTATGCGTAATGTACTTTCGTAAAATAATGTGCAACTAATTTAATATTGTAATTTAACTCATTAAAAGAGTACCTATGTACAATTTTTTCTCATTTTCAAAATTTACTGTTTATAAATTACCTAAATAGTATCGCGGTCCCGATTTTAGTCTCGAAATTTAAAAAAATAAACATTAAACTTTACTTCTTCTTATTTCTATTGATTTACTGATTATTCTATGACGAAGAAAAATATCATTGCCGTTTTTTTTATGTAATCCCGTTTTAGTCCCGAAATTTGAAGAAATAAATTTAAAAGTTTACTTCAATACATTACTATTGCAACAAATGATGTCTACTACGAAGAGAAATATCAATCCCGTTTTAGTCCCGAAAATTTTAAAATCACTTTCATATTGAAATCGCGTTTTAGTACCGAAATTTGAAGAAATAAATTTAAAAACTTACTTCAATTAATTACTATTGCAACAAATGATGTCTACTACGAAGAGAAATATAAATCCCGTTTTAGTCCCGAAAATTTTGATATCAACTCAAAGTATTAAACATGATAGATATAGTAAAATAAAGTTGATTTTGTTATTATTGCAGTCAATAAAGTGAATAATATACATATGTACATACAAAAATAGCAATATTGATTCTATAATGTAAACCCGTTGTAGTCCCGATTTTTTTTTAAATTGCCCAAAGTATTAAAAATATTAAATTTCATTTTATAGAGTTCAAATTTTTTTGTTGCACTCAAAAGTTTCTACACACTAAAAACATTTCAATCACGTTTTTACAACGTAATCCCGCTTAAGTACCGAAAATTTCCAAAATATCATAAAGTATAAAAAATTTACAAATTTCATAAAATTAAGCTAAAATTGTTATTATTTCAGATTATAAGCAAAAGAATGCAAAATTGTATCAATTTTTACTTTTAATGTATAGTAATCCCGAAATTACCTCAAAATTATTAAAACCGAAAAAATTGCATAAAATTAAATTAAAATTGTTATTATTGCAGCCACTAAAGCTTTAAGCAAAGAAATATATTGATCACGATTTTTTAATGTAATCCCGATTTTGTCCCGAAATTTTCAAAATTATAAAAAATATTTTTTATTGGATAAAAAAATGTGTTGTACTCACCATTTGGACAAGAGAGACCCTCCTCGATCGCTGCATTTGTTTTTGTTGTCGTTGTGGCTATTAAAACCAAAAAATAAATAGCGGACAGCCAACTTAAACTGGCCGCCGTAGAACCGCTCATTTTGCGAACGTTTTTAACCACTTCACACCGCCTTACAAACGCTATTTGTAGCCAGCTTATATCTTTCTTACTTTTTGTATATAAAAATTTGATATGAAACACTTTTTAAAGATGATTACTTTAAAGATGAAGCTAGAATGAAAATAAAATAAAGGAAACACATTAAATATGATTATAAAATATATAAAACTAAAAATTAAAACTAATTAAATTAATTAAAGTAAAATGAAAAATGAAATAAAAAATAATAAATTTAATAAAAATAAAAATAAACTAAATAATGATAAGAAATAATTAAATAAAAATACATTAAATAAAAAAATTTAAATAAAAATAGAAATTAATTATATAAAAAACAAAAAATATTTAAATGAAATTTTCAATTTTTGTGAAAAATTACTCTTTATTTTTTTGCTTTTCTACAACATCAAATTTATTTATTTTTAATTTTTTACAACAACATCAAAGTTTGTATATGCCCTAAGCCAGAAATAGATTGATTTAAAATTAAATAAAATAAAAAAAAATTAATTATGTGAAAAACTAATTAAAATAAAATTTATGACTTTTTTAACGAAAAAAAATTATTTTTATTTATTTTCTACAACAACAATATAATTTGTGCCTTTTGAATATAATAAAAGAATAAAAATAAAATAAATATAAAAAATATTAAAATAAAATAAAAAAAGATTATTTAATAAATGTTAAAAAAACGTTAAATAGTAATAAGAAATAATTAAAGTAAAATAAAAAAGATAATCATTTAAAAAATTAAATAAAAATAAAAAAATTAATTTTATAAAAAACAAAAAAAATCAATTTTAAAGAAAAAAGATTAATTTTAATTTATTACTGCAATAACATTTTTGGGAATTTTTGGAGCAATTTTCTGTACAACAACAACAACGTCATGTGCCTTTTTGTTGTAGCCAATTTTTTTACAACAACAGCCATATTTTTATTAGCCTTTGTGTTCTGGCTTTGTGCAAACTATTCATTTTGATTTCAAGCACTTAAATTAAAAAATACAAACACACAAACAAAGCTGTGAGCAAAATTCAGCTGACGCACACATATCAAATGTCACACACAAAGCGACCGACTATGAATTTTCTAGCGCAAATAAAAACAACAACTAAAGTAAAGCTCACTGCCAGACAAACCCGTCAGAGCACGTGCAAGTTGTCGCACAACAACAAAAAAAACGGAGGAAAATATAAAACACTCGCCATAACTCCCGAACGCAAATGAAATGCAAATAAAATAACAGTTAGCAACAACAATAAAGCAACGCACGTGAGGCAGAATTTCACCTCACTGCAACACCTACGAATTTATGCACTTTTAAATGCCTCATTACAGCACCAAGCAACACGCCATCACACACACCTTCCTACACTCATATATGTACATGTTGCTGTATGTATGTAGTGTTACACTTTAAGAAAGTCAGTAAGCAAGTCTGCCAATTGAATTAAATTCAAAACTGCAATGATTGCTGGCAAGTCCAGAAACATTTCTACACTCTTTACGCCTGCCATCTATCGCCTGGCGTCGCAAGCCAGTCGTCGAGTTTCCCCAAACGCCAGCGGCTGCATTGTAGCGATGTGTTGGTAGAGTAGAGTTGGCACTGCGCTTACAGTTAATTAACCAAATACGGTTTTAACAAGTGCTCAAACGCAAGCGTGTATTTAATGCCAAATGAAAAGTTTCAATTACACAGCAACTGTACCGTTATTAAATGCGCATTCAATTTGTGTTTATTTTTATATTTTTATACATTTAATTAAATAAAAGTTGGAGTACTGAAAATACGTTAAATAGAGTGTGGTGTGGCTCATTTGGCTTTACTTTAATGTTTCGGATTTTTGTTATATATATGTTAAAAAATTTAAAAAAAGTTATTTTTTTGTCTTTTTTAGAATTTCCATATTTATTTTTTAAGAAAATATTTTTTTAGTTTAAATTTATTTTTTAATTTTAGTATTTTCGTTTCCTGCATTATTTTATTCATATAATTTTTTAAATATTTTATTTATTTTTAATTTTTTTTTTAATTTCAAAGCAATTTTTGAAATATTTTAATTAAAGTTAAATTGTAAATTTTTAAATAGTTTACAAAAATTTTCATTTTCCTGGTTTATTTTTATTTATATGTATATATTTTTTTAAACTTGGTTGTGATTTAATTTTTTATATTATTACTTCTATTTTTTTACTTTAAAATTATTTCTTTAATTTTCAATATTTTTTTGTATGGTTTTTTTAAATGTTTTTAACTTTTTGTTTCAGTTTTAGAAATATTTTAAATATGTTTTTTTTTCTTCAATTATTAGTTAATTTTTAGTTAACTTTTTCCAGTTTAATTACAGTTATGTTATTTTCACAATTTGGTTTTGACTAATATTTATCCCTTAGCGTCCATTAAATGATGTAGCTTCTACTTTTCTTTATCTTAATAATAATTTTTTTGTTTTTAATTATCCATAATTATTAGCATGGTTTTTAATTTTTTTATATTTTAAAATTTTTTATTTTTTTGCAAACACTTTAAAATATTTCATTTTTTTAATATTGTTTTAATATATTTTTAACATTAAAAGTATACTTTTTTAATATTTTAAAGTTAAAGTTTTTTTTAATTTTAAAAAAGTTTTTACTTCAATTTCTGGTTAGTTTGAGTTTCAAATTAACTTTATTTATTCTGTTAAATGTTTTTTTATCTTTTTTTCTTAAATTTTCATATTTACTTTAATGGTTTAATAATTTTTTTTTTCAATTGTATTTTAATTTTTCTTTTTTTTTTAATTTAAAAAATCTTTAAAATTTGTTTTCTTTAATTTTTAGATAATTTCCTTCTAAATGAATTTTTTTTTAATAACTTTTAATTACATAAGTTTTTTTCATTATTAAAAATCCACTGAATTTAGATTTTCCTTCTATTTCTATTTTTATACAATTTCTTATAAAATGTTATTTATTGTTCATTCGATTTTATCTTCTATTTTATTTTTCTTTTTATTTTTATTTTATTTTTACTAAGTTTTATTTTATTTTTTATTTGTATTTTATATTTATTTTATGTTTCTTTTATTTTATTTTATTTTATTTCATTTTATTTTATTTTATTTTATTTTATTTTATTTTTATTTTATTTTATTTTATTTTATTTTTATTTTATTTTATTTTATTTAATGTTATTTTTTATTTTATTTTTTATTTCATTTTTTTATTTATTTTATTTTATTTTATTTTATTTTATTTTATTTTATTTTATTTTATTTTATTTTATTTTATTTTATTTTATTTTATTTTATTTTATTTTATTTAATTTCATTTTATTTTATTTTATATTGAATTAATTATTTTTTGTCCACCTTTCTCTTAGTTACATTAAAATCCCCTCCTCGCACCCCTTTATACAAAAGCCAGCACTAAAGTTCGTCGCCTGACCTTCGTCCGAGCAGGAATAAAAGACTTAAGCAGCGAACGCGTCGCTGACCAGACATTCAACAGACATCGCTCCGCCTGCCGTGAACAAGCAAATACTTGAAGTGGCTACCGTCAGCTGATGCTGTTGACATTGTTGTTGTTGCTTCAACAACTAAGTAAATACAGCCAACGCATAACCTTGCTTTGCGATATCCACTTGCAACAAGCAAACGGTGCGAGACACTATAACGTTTTGTAGCGATCATTTTATTTATTTCTTTTAAATACAGATATGAATGGTATATGGTATAAACGACTTGTGTAAGACACATACAATGTACGGGTATGAATGCATTTGTCTCTATTTAACTAGTTTGCCTTATTTCTTTCAGAGCAAATTATCGTAAATGATTCCATTTCCGGTTTTTTGTGCAGCATAGGTGTGATTTTTTGAGCACTGCTGACATAACGGTAGACGCAAGAACGCCAGTTTATTGATTTTTTTGTGATTTTTTATCTTTTTTAGTTGCTAATTGAATTGTGATCATTTGATTGTAATAAATACGAGGCTAATTGGTTACTAAAAACTTCCAAAGTTCACAACAAAGTCTACAAAAAAACTGGAGAGCCTCAACCTAATATGTGAAGACTTTGACTTGATTACTTATGAATCATAATAAAATACGACCATAAATTTTAAGAAAAAATTTCAAATTTTATAAATAAAATATTTAGTTTCTCCACTTAACTAATTTGTTAAAGAAGTTAGCTGAAGTGAAGGCAGTCATGATAAGTCATTAGTCATTAATTTCATGATTTTTGAGTAAACTTGGGTGACAAACCTAAATACTTATACGCTACGTGTGGTTATGGGAAGAGAAAAAGTTTAAATTCGTAAATTTATTATTGGAATATTTTTTCTTAAGTAATCATTATAAAATACAACAATAAATTTTGAGTAAAAATTTCAAATTTTATGCAATATTTATTCTTTTTACTTTATCGGCTGTATATTTTTTAAGCAAGAAAAGTTTGCTAAAGTGACGCTATTTCAATTTCATGGTTGTTGGCCAAGCTTAGCCAGGTGATAAACCTTAAAATGTTTGCGCTAAGATTGGATATGGATAGAGAGAGTTTACGAAAAACTTTTTTAGGACAGCAAACATTTTAGGTGTTATTGGTAACTGGAAGGAGTATATGATTCAAGAAGAAGCTTTTCATGGTACACATACTTTACTACTGTATTTGTTGGGGCAAAGATGGCTGAAATTATAAAACGAAAAAGATTTTCTGTGAAATTTTTTTTAGTATCAGAAGAATTTTTTGGCGCTATTTTGTAGCTAGGAGGTTTAAATGCCAGCCAAAAAAATTTTTTGAGAAATTATTTTATGTCAGAGGTAGTTTTTTGACTTTGTTTTGAAACCAGAAAGATTGAATGCCCGCCAAAAAGATCTTCTGAAAAACTTTTCCATGTCAGAAGCACTTCCTTTTTTATACTATTTTGTAACCAGGAAGATTGAATGCCCGCCAAAAAGAGTTTCTAAAAAACTTGTTCACGTCAGAAGCAGGTTTTAGCCAGGTGGTATAAATGCTCATTGAAAGCTTTTCCTTTTAACGAAAATTTCAGAAACGAAACCTAAAGTCATTGAGGCTCCTCTCACCTTATGCAGTAGTTCCGCCTTAGTTTGAAATACTAATAAAATAGAGAATAGAATTGACATGGGGTAACTAATATGCCATGAAATACTTTTCAAAATCAGGAAAAAATTATTTTAATTATTTTGAATTTATCCATCCCTGAATAAATATGAAAATTTTGTTTTTCAGTACATTTCTTCATTTTAAAAGACTATAAGCAAATAGAATGGCAGTTAATGATGCGGCTGTCAGCTCAGTGACTACCCAGCTCAGCAAAGCAATGAATCTTGAATTACTAATAAACCTACATATCATAAATATGTATATATGTAAATTTTAAACACATAAATCAGTCTTTGAAAGCAAATATTTTAATTACGTACCGATGCTAGAAGGTATGTGCATATGTTTAATATGTGTACTTGAAGAAAATTCATATTATTAAAATAATATTTTTAATATATTAGAGATACATATGTATATGCTTAATATATTAGTTTAATAAGCTGTGTATATGTATGGAGCATGCGCAAACAAACACATATTTCTTATACGCTTTATTTCAGTTCATTACTTTGAAGATATAAGACACGCTCGGTAGCTGAAGTCTTTTGCTGACTCCTAAGCGATTTGACCTTCAAATGGCTTATGTTGTACAGATATATGTATATACCTATATGTAAACATACAAATGTATCCATATATATCTATATATATATATTATATATATATATATATATAGTACTTAAATACTATATGTAAGCCTGCTGTTTCCGTAGGTGCAGTTGTTGTTCATTCTTTCAAATCGCAGAATTATAGGTGCAGCAAATGAATGGCTAGCGTACAAAGCTTTGGTAGGAGGAAATGCTTAGACAAAGATTATCGCGGCTTAAAGCACAAAAACAACTCTTTAATAATTTATCAGCATTTAATAGATATGAATCAGTGAGGTGAGTAGTAATTAATTGAAAACTATAAATTATGTAATATTAAGCAACAAAAGTGGGCCTAACAGCTGGTAATAAATTGGAAAAACATTTTATGTGAAGATTAATTAGAGTTATTTGGTCAAACAAGTGTACTGAGAACTGGTAATAAAGCTGACAAGGGCATTCATACTGAAGGCAAAAAATACAAACGAAAATACAAAAATAAAATATTATAAAATTTATTAGAAAAAATAATTTATTTTAATAGCAAATTTAATATTATATTTATTGAAAAATTTTAGTCGAAAATTTTAACTTTTTAAACATTAATTGGACAAATATGACAAAAAAATTCATTGTTCTTTTTTCATATTTTCAATATTTTTTACCGGTTTATATATAATTTTTTATTTTTATTTAATTTTTCATTAATTTATTTAGTAAAAAATAACTTTTCATATTTATTTTTTAATTTTTTTTGTTTTGTAAACAACACTAACAACATTTTTTCATTCAAAATATCACAACCTATTCCTGATTGCTTGTCAAATAAAAGCAACGCCTAGCAAGCACTTCATTTGCCTTTGTATGTCTTTATGTAACACTTTTGCGCAATTTAATGCAGCTTCCAAACGAAAAGTCGGTCATTGCAGTTTTTTCATAAGCAAATCCCATAGAAGTGTGTTTGTAAATGTAATAACAACAATAAAAATTTGTTATTTAAACATATATTTATGATTATGCAACTCCGAAAGCAAACTTAACTATTACTTTACCGTTACATTAACACTACAAAACAACTAACAAAAAAAAACAACTAAGAAATAACAAAAAGACAACGCTGAGGCGTCTTCATTGGTTTTAAGGCGTCTTTCACATGCAAATTTGCAGGCGATTTGTAATGGTAAGCGGATTAGAAAATGAAGAAGCGGAAAAATGAACTAAATGTAACTATAACGTACATAAATTTAATGGCAATGATTGATTGCAGATTTAAAAATAAAAAAATTATATAAAAAAATAAAAATAAAACATGCGGCTAATATGAATCAGATATTTTATATAAGCATATTGTGATAGTCAGTATGAAAATTATTAAAAAAAATAAAAAAATTAATTTAATAAAATTAAAATAATATTTAAAGATAATATATATTTTATAATTAAAATAAAAAAATTGTATTTTCTCAAAACAAAATAAATTTTTTTCTTCAAAACAAATAAAAATAAAATAATTAAAAATAATAATACACTATATTGTATATGTAACATATATAACTACTGAAACATGAAATCCATTTTGTATAATAAGTCTTGAATAAACAGTTGAACTGAGAACTCTGCCAACAAAGGTTATGGGCCCAGTTAACCCAGAACACGCGCAAGTTTAATAAAATAAAAAAATAAAAAATCCGTCGTTCGCCCAAGCAAACTTTTATTAAAAATGAATTCTAATTTCCAAATTGAAAAACTCGGTGAAGAGAACTATGATGTGTGGTGTGTGCAAATGCGTAGTATACTGGTCAATATGGACCAATGGCATATAGTTAATGGCAATATTAAACGATGTGAAGAAAACGCGGAAAAATGGGACCACGATGACCAAAAAGCATTGGCGAACATAATTTTATGTGTTAAACCAACTCAAATTTCTAATATAAAATCATGCAAAACGGCAGCAGAGGCTTGGGAGAAACTTCGAGAAGTGCAATAATGCCTAGTGGACCACGTTACAAAAGGTTTCTGTTGTAGAAAAGTTGCTTGATGCAGTATGTCTGTAAGCCAAAGCATGTCGTCTTATCTCACATCGTTTGTCGAGGTGGTAGATAAATTAGCCGAGCTCAATATAGAATTAAACGAAGAGTTAAAGGTTATTATACTGCTGCCCAGTCGTGACAAATTACCATCGTTCAGTGTACTGAAAGTCAAGCTTTTAGAAGAAGGTGCCAGAAGGGAACAGCAAATGAATCAAGAGCCATCGGCGCAAGCGGTCTACGTTCGTGTTAAAGAAGCAGCGCATAGTAGCAACAAAACACTTGAAAAAGCAGAAACAAATGCAGACGCAAAATCAAATAACTTCAAAGGAAAATGTTTTGATTGTGGTATGCGAGGACATACGATTGCACAGTGTAAGCGAAAGACAGAACAGCAAGCCTATAATGATAATGAGCTTTCATATGCTATGTATGCAACGGATGTGGGAGTTAAAAAGGATAAACATGCTTGGTGCGTCGACAGTGGAGCGACCACTCATATGTGCTGCGATATGAACATGTTTGTTTCTTTGTTTGTCGAAAAAGAAGAAAAAATAATGTTAGCAGCAGATAATTTCATTTACTCCTCGAAAGGTGTAGGTACGGTAAAAATAAGGACAAAAGAATGTGGACTAGAATTGCGTGATGTCTTGTTTGTACCTTCACTCAAAATGAATTTTTATTCCGTGAGCAAAGCTATAAAATATAAACATACAGTGTTTTTCAAAGAGTGTTATGTTGAAGTAAAAAGCTTAAAAGGGACAGCTCTACTTGAGAAAGCAAAATTGCAAAAAATAACTTGTTTCTTTTTTATGCGCAAGCGAATACTTCAAAAATTATGTTAAACAATATGATGTGGCATAATCGGTATGGTCACATAAACTTTGAAAGTTTAAAACAAATCGCCGAAAATAATTTGGTGCATGGACTAAATAAAACTGACATTAACACTAAAAACAATTTGCATTACATGCAATAAACCTAAAAATATGTGCAGTGCCTTTTCCAAAGAAGTATGAAATATGATCTAAACAAATACTAGAACTTGTGCATACGGACGTTTGTGGTCCGATCAATGTAAAATCAGTTGGTGGCGCAAGGTATTTTCTAACTTTTATAGACGATTTTTCGCGAATGATTTTTGTATATTGTATAAAGCAAAAGAGCGAAGTTTTTGAAAAGTTTAAAACATTTGAAAATCCAGTGGAAAACCAAACGAAGAACAAAATTAAAAAGTTGCGTAGTGGCAATGGTACAGAGTACAAATAATAAGTTCAGAGAATTTATAAATGACGCGGAATTGAAAGACACCGAACTGTGCCATATACTCCACAACAAAATGGGGTGGCAGAAAGAGTTAATCGCACAATCGTCGAGATGGCTAGGAGCTTATTGGTATACATGCTGAGTTGGAAGAAGAATTATGGGGCGAAGCTGTTCATACAGCTGTATATATACGTAATCGCGCAAGCCTACAAAGTTGTTGAAAAATTCTACACCGTATGAAGCATGGTATCTTAAAAAGCCGTCGGTAAAGCATCTAAGAGTTTTTGTGCACGAGCCTTTTCGCTAGATAAAACGCATCAATGTAAATTTAGCGCAAAGGGCAAAGAGTATGTGATCATCGGATACTCTGAAGTTGCAAAAGCTTATCGTTTATATGATAGAGAAATTAGACGAGTGATATTCGACGCGATGCAAAGTTTATTGAAAACAATGATACGATCGGTGTGTCCACTAAAAACAATGTAGATATAGCGACAATAATTATAAACTTAGACAAAAGCAATGAGGAAAACGATCAGGTTGAAGATTTTGTAAGCCGAACTGAAGAAGCTGAAAATGAAGAGAATATGAAGTTCATGACTCAGGTAGTGAAATACGTCGAGGGCGCGGTAGGCCAAGATTTGTCCATACGGGGAAGGCTGGTCGTCCCAGAATGGAATACTTGTATCAGAAGTTGAACTGTCTTCAGTATGGTGAAGATATAGAAACGCCACATTAGCAAGCGAATACTTCTTTGAGTGGGAGGAATCTATGCAAGATGAATATATGGCATTAGTAGCCAGCAACACTTGTTCGGTAGTAGACCTGCCGAAGGGTCAAAAAGTAATTGGATCAAAGTGGGTTTGTCTTATAAAATGTGATCCAGATGGAAATATCGAAAAGTTCACATCAAGGTTAGTGGCAAAAAGTTGTAGTCAGAAACTGGGAATTAACTATTGGGAAACGTTGTCACCAGTAATTCGATACGAAACGACTCGTATGTTACTTGCAACTTCTGTTCAGAAGGAGTTATATTTACATCAAGTGGACATCTCAAATATATATCTTAATAGCAATCTAACAGAAGAACTTCACATAAGACAACAGGAAGGTTTTATAGATAGTAAAAATTCGAACAAAGTATTAAAACTAAACAAGGCTATTTACGGCCTAAAACAGTCAGGAAGAGAGTGGAATAATACACTCGATTCAGCATTAAAAACTTTAGGTTTCAATCTGTACAAAAGTGAACCATGTTTGTATGTTAAACAGCTAGGCAAAGAGCATAGTTACATAGCAGTTTATGTTGATGATTTAATACTAGCATGTCCTAGTGAAGAAGAAATTACGAATATAAAACGCATACTAAGGTCAAAGTTTAAATTACATGATGGTAATACACTGAAGTTCTTTCTTGGTTCCGAAATAGAATGTAAGGGTAAAATAGGTGCGATTTCTTTGTGTCAGAAAAAATACGTCAAAGAGTTGTTGAGTGTATACGGAGTGAGTGAACTAATGTTGTCAGGAAAGCACACCTCTCGATCCTGGTTTCCAAATAAGCTGTAACGGTAAGAACTGCTCCAAGGGGGTCATAACATACTATCTGTCTTTAATTGGATCTGCCAAATATTTGGCGATTTCAACACATCCTAATATAATGCACGCAGTTAGTTTATTGGCTCAAAGAAATCATGACCCTCATTCCGAACATAAGGCTGGCGCAAAGCATGTTCTCCGATACTTATCAAAAGCCGTGATATTAAAGCTTTATTATCACAAAAGTGATAAGCCGTTAGAAGGCTACGCGGATGCAGACTGGGCAAGCAACAACACAGACAGGAAGTCATATACCGGCTATTCATTCTTTTTAGATGGCAGTACATTCTCTTGGCAATCCAAGAAGCAAGATGTCGTCGCTTTAAGTAGCAGTGAGGCAGAATGCATTGCCTTGTGCACAGCAGCAAAAGAAGCAGTATACCTTCGTCGCTTATTGAAGGAAGTAGGTTGCAGTTCCGAAGAGCCAATTTTGTTGAAAGCCGACAACATAAGCGCAAGCCGACAACAATATTTCATAAGAGAACCAAGCATATAGAGATAAAATATCATTACATTCGAGATGTGGTTGCTCGTAGAGAAATAGAGTTAGAGTATGTTTCAACAAATGAAAATGTATCTGATATTTTTACTAAAAATTTGCAAAAACAAAAACATGTTAAATTTGTAGAAATGCTTGGTCTTAAATATTAACGTCTAGAAATATTTTTTTTATTTAATATTTATATAAAGTTCTTTGATTTTTATTTTCTTAAAAAACAACACAAAATTTATCCTTTTTATTCATAAACAAAATTTTTACAAGACTAAAAATAAAAACAAATGATTTTACCACAAAGTTTAAAGCCGATAAAATAAAATATGACAAACTAAAAAAAATAAATGTAGCTTTTCTTAAGAAAAATCTATAAAATGTATTAAAAAACATTTAAAAAAATAATAAAAAAATTATTATTTATATAAAATATTTTTATTTTTATTACTACTAAAAAAACACAAAATTGTTTTCTTTTTTATTAAAAAAAAATTACAAAAATAAAACATTTACCAAAATATTTCATAACAGATAAAATAAACTATGACAAAACAAAATAAATATGAACTAGTTTTCTTAGAAAAAAATTATAAAATTTATTAAAAAATACTTTTAAAAAAATTAAAAAATATAATTATATAAAAAAAATATTTTTGTATAAAAAAAGTAACGTAATTATTTTTCTTTTCCTTCAAATAATAAATAATAATTAATTCAAAAAATATTTTACTAAAATACAAAAAAAAATTTTAACAAAAATGTTTAGAAAAGATATAATAAAATTAAAAAAAAAAACTGTTAAAAGTATAATATAAAAAATGTAAACAACTTTTTCTTAATGTATTAAATTGTATAAAAAAAAATATTATTTCAATGTAACACATCTTTTTGTATCAAAAAGCAAACTCCATTTTTTTCACTTTCTTCACAAAAAAAATTACTTAGTAAAATACAAAAAAAATATTTTACCATAAATTTAAAAGAATATAACCAAAAGGAAAAAAAAACTCAATAAAAATGTAATTAAATATTTTTCAACGTAATTAAGAAATATTAATTAATTATAAAAAATTTAAAATTATTATTTGCTGAAAAATAAGGAGAAAAAATTAAAAAAAAAATAATTTATGTGTATATAATAAATATTTTTATAGTAATAAAGCACAACTTATTTTCCTTTCCAAAAAAAAAATAATTATACAAAAATATCAATTAAAAAAACTCTTGATTTTTTTTTTTATAAAAAATATATTAACAAAAGACTAAACAAAAAATATAATAACATAATTTAATTTAAAAATCTAATCTTAATAATTTAAGAATTATAAATTAAAATATAATAATATTTATTTCAGTGTAATTAAGAACTAACAATTAATTATCGATACTAAAAACTATTATTTGTTAATAAAAAAATTTGAATTTTGAAATTCAATGAAATTCATTTGAAAAAATTGAAATTTTATAAAACTCAAAAAAAAAATAAAATAAAATATTTGAAACCCAAAACCAAGAAATAAATTATTAAAGAGCAAAACAAAATCCATATGAGTAATGCCGTGCATTAAGCCCAATACACTAGAAGCAAACACCTAACACAAAGCAGCCACTCAAAAATATTTGCATAACACAAGAATCTTTATTTATGTATACAGAAAAAAGTATTTAATGCAAAGCAGCGCTGTTATTGTAAAAGAAATCATTCACAGAAATAATATTGACACAAAGAAAGCGGCGACTGACCGAAAAGTGGTATTATTCATCAAACAAAAATGCATGGAGCGCCGGTATCGATACCTAATGATATGTAACTAGGTAGTTAGCTAGCTATTAATGGGAAAATATCTGCAAAATATTGAGTCATCAATAATGTTAAACAACTTGGATGCTTTGTTGGCTAACAACTATCATAATTATTTAGTTGTGGCGCGGGAGATGAGCTCATTGTTGAGATAAATATAAGTAAAGTTGTGATAGAAATAGCTAAATGAAGTGACAGAATGGTATATAGTATATACATACATATAAATAAACATATACATATACATAAATATGTTTATATAAATATATGTATATATATTTCTCTAAATAAAACTATTATTATTTTTTAACTTCTGCTTAGTTGTTTACTTTAACTATTTTTAGCTTTACTCTTTTTGACTTTTAGACCATCATAGCTATTTCCAAAAACAAAATAATAATAATGAATCACACCACTCATAATCCACCAAACCAATCACGCATATTTCACGCACTCACCCAAACCCCCGCGCACATGCTTGCTAATCTATTTTGCCACCGAAAATTCGCAATTCAACCAAGTAAATTACCAGCAGTTATTGATACGCTCTTGAGTTGTGTTTGAATACCACACCTACGCGAAATTCAAATGAGTGCCCAAACCGGTTGTTTGAGTGCTGATTACCGCTAATGGTTCGCGATATAAATGTTCTTGGTATGTTATTTTTTTTTTCTAAAATTTAATTAGCTTAGCTCACTACCTGCTTTGTGTCCGTAAAGACGCAATTCAGAGTTGGTTTGAGGTGAGTTAATTTTTAGTAAAAAAAATAGTAAGAGAAATATATAAGAAAATTAAGTTCAACATAATGCAAAAAACTATTTTCTGTGACCATTCAAGTCATATGCCGACTGTCATATTAAATTAAACGTTTTATTCAATATTTTGACATTATTCTATTACAAATAATGATCTTATTATCGTGGTCGAAAAAGTATTTTCGTATTTTGTCAATAGATGCCGTTGCAGTCATATATCTCCAGTGCTACCAATCGCGTCATACCCTACAGTGTAGGAAAGGCGAGATTTTAAGCTTCATTTAACCAAAAAAATTAAATTCGCGGAATTTGAAAAAAAGTTATAGCTGTTCAAAAATGAGTGAAAATAATGAAGAAATTCGATATATTTTGAAATTTTTGCATAAAATAGGGAAGAATGCCACGCAAGCAACCAATAAAATTTGTGAAGTTTACGAAGACGATGCTGTATCAGTTCGTGTAGCACTACATCGCTTCCGTTCTGAAAACTTCGATGTGAAAGATGCACCACGGTCTAGTCGACCTATCGTCGAAAAAGTCGACGAAATTATGGGAAAGACTGACCAGGACCATCACATAAGCAGCCATGACATCACTAAGGAGCTTAACATTCATCGTCAGACGGGTTTGAACCATTTAAAAAAGGCTGGCTTCAAACAGAAGCTCGATATTTGGGTACCACATGAATTGTCTGCGAAAGACTTAATGGACTGAATTAACATCTGCGATTCTTTGCTGAAACGAAATGAAATCGAACCATTTCAGAAGCGAATGGTAACAGGAGAAGAAAAGTGGATCAAATACGAGTACGACAATAATGTGCGAAAAAGATCATGGTTCAAGCGTGGTGAAGCTCAACAAATGGCCGCAAAGCCAGAATTGACGCCTCGAAAGGTTATGCTTAGTGTTTGGTGGGTTTGGAAAAGAATCATCCACTATGAGCTGCTGCAGCCTGGTCGAACGATTGATTCTACATTTTACTGGCAACAACTGATGAGATTGAGGCAAGCAATTGAAAAAACGGCCAGCACTGATCGACAGAAAGGGCTTCGTCTTCCAACAGGACAACGCCAGACGCGGAACTCGGAACTCGGACTCGGAAAAAACTGCGAGAGCTTGGCTGGAAAGTTTTGATGCATACACCATATAGACCTGACCCTGCGCCATCCGACTATCATTAGTTTCAGTCAATGCAGAAGTCCTTTAATGAAAGAAAGTTGACTTCCAGAGAGGGCTGTGAAAATTATTTGTCGCAGTTTCTCGCCGAGAAAGCAGAAAATTTTTACACTGCTGGAATAATGTCTCTAGCGGAAAAATGTCGAAAAGTGGTCTACCAAAATGGTACATATTTGGTTCATTAAAGTTTATTATAAATATAAAAAAATAAGTTTGATTAGAAATACGAAAAGACTTTTTCGACTACCCAATATAATTTAGTAAATCGTAAGCAATAAAAAACAAACTCAATTTTGATTATTTTGATGACACGTATTTTTGCAATCAAGTGACGTTGTGAAGTAAAAATTTTTTTTTATTTATTATTAAATAATTTTTGACAATAAATTTTCCTTATTTTATTATATTTTTTTGCATTTCATAAATATTTTTATGGTTCTCACAAATGAAAGCTAAAAATATAATTAAAATATTTTCTCACTTAAATTTTTTGTTTATATGCAATAGCAATTATGAAACCTGATAACAAAATTTAATTGTCAAATTGCTCCAAAGCTGTTCGGGTATGAGATATGAGCATATACAGTTCTTTACGATTAAGATTTGACAGCATCTTTCACTGACGTCAATTTTATGCTACATTTAATGGCTGTGGCTTGAAATCAGTGTGCACGAGCAACTGCTTCATTTTCCAGTCATTAAACAAATCTGCTGTCTACTTTGAACAATATTTTAAATATTTATTATTTTTAAATTTTTTTATATTTTTTTTAAATTTTATTTTTAAGTTTTTCATTAGCCTCTTTAGCATTTTTTGCTTTAATTCATTATTTTTTTCAGTTATAACCTTTTATTGATTTTTCTTTTTAAATTTTAATTTTTTGCTTTATTTAATTTTTTTGATTATTTTTTTTTTATTTTTTTAATTTATTTTATATTTGTTTGAATTTATAATTTATCATTGAATTTCCTTTTTTACATTAAATTTTTTCCTTTATTTCCACTTTTTCTCAAATTGCTCGCGCTTTTAGTTTTCAGCTTTTGATCACAAACCGCCAAAGTAACAGCGCAAAGCCAAGCGCAACAAGTGGCATCATCGTCTGATTTCAAATGCCTTATCTGCGCGCGACGACAGCGGCAGCACAGCGCGGCAGCACACACAACTGCGCTCAATCGCTTGAACTTTCACTTGGGCAGGTTGGACTTCTTTCGTAGAAGAAGTTTTGCTGTGGCGCTCCCCTTACTCCTCGCAATGTCATGGCAGCGGTAGCTGCTGAAGAGTCTAGCTGTTTGCCGCAGTAAAATCGTGTTACGGGCACATATGCTGTGTGTGTGTGTGACTGTTTATGTGACACTACCGCTTTTACCGCATTTGCGAAAATTCCAATGTTTTTTCTGCCATTTTTTCACCGTAATAATATCTCTTGATCTTGTATCTTTTTACGCTTGTTATTTTTGGGCAGGCAAACTAGTTTTTCTCGATCCGTTTTTGGTAATCAAGGTAAATGTTATTTTTTGCATTTTATGGAGATAAGTAATATTTCACTGGTAGCTTTCGTTGAAGTGAAGTTGTTTTAAGTTTTTTTCGACTTCTTTTTTGAAATTTTAGTCGTTAGCATGTTTTGTTTTTGAAAACTAGCTTCAGTGGGAAATTTAAAAAAATCGTAAATTATGCTAATAACTATATAAAAATTGTCATTTATTTATTTTTTTTATTTACTAGAAATTATTTGAAAAAAAATTTAAATTATTTTTATACTTTTTATTAAAATATGCCAAAAGGGAAAAATTATTGTTTTTATAAACATACCTATAAAATTTTAATTTAATTTTAATTTTAAACTAATTTTTAAATTTTTTAGTTATTTTTAATGAACAATAATTTTTAAATTTAATTTAAAATTAATTTAAAAATTAAAATTGTTGAAAAAAAAATTTTGTTATGTATGTATATATAAACAATAATTTTTTTAAATTTTATTTAGAACACACAGCTTTAGCTGCCCAAAGATTTGGAGTAAGTTGAATTTAAAAAATTTATTTTTAAATTTTTAGGTAGATTTATAAGAACAACAATTTTTTCCTTTAACAAATTTTAAAACTATTATGTAATAGTTTTTATTATTAAAAACTCATATATTTTTATTTTGTTTGATTTTTATTTATTTTTTTAATAAAATTATTTTTTTTTTGTAACAAAATGCGAAAAAATATACTAATCTTTAAAAAAATTAAATATTAAGCGCTATTCGTTATTTAGTATTTTTAATTAAGTTTAATTTTAAATTTTTTTTTTTCATTTTTACGTCCGTTTGTCTCTCTGTATATAAACGAATTAGTTGCTCTGTTTTTAAGATATCGTTCTGAAATTATGCACACGTTATTTTCTCCGCAACGAACTGCTTACTTGTAGGAATTGTTAATATCGGATCACTATAGCATATAGCTGTCATACAAACGGAACGATCGAAATCAAGTGATTAAAGAAAAATTTTCAATTTGACGAAATATTTTCCCGAAATTTGGCAGATTATTATCAAAGGAAACGCTTTAATCTGCGAACATATTGTTCAGATCGGACTACTATAGCATATATGTAGCTGTCATACAAACTTAACGATCAGAATTAAGTGATTGTATGGAAAACTTTTTCATATGACGAGTTATCTTCATGAAATTTGGTATGTATTCTTTTACAAGAAATTCGTGCAATATCCGAAAAAATTGTTCAGATCGAATCACTATAGCATATAGCTTCCATACAAACTGGCCGATCAAAGTACTTCTAAGGAATCTTATGTATTTGTGAAGGATGTTTTAGCTTCGTTGCGACCGCCGTTAATGTTTTTCTTGTTTTATTTTTATTTTTGTAATTGTTGTGCTTTCAGAAAATTATTTTTTTGTAAATGATTACGGTTTTAATTTTTCTGTTATAGCGAAATATTAAAAGAATGTCATATTTTTGTATTTTTCATATTTAAATTTTTATTCCACATTTTTTCCTATTTCGAAAATTTTCTATAATATCAAAAACATAATTTTAAAGTTTAAGTATTAATTTTATGCTTTAAAATTTTCATTTATATTCATATATATATTTGTACATATACATATATGTATGTATTTGTAAACTTTTATTTTTTGGGATTTTTTTTTGCAATTTATATTTTTAGATTTTATTTTTCATTTCTCATTTTTTTTCTTTTTTAGTATTTTATTTATTTCTGGCTTTTCATATCATATCTAGCATTTTACACTTTTCTAGTAAAAGTTTGAAATTTTTTCATTTATTATTTTATTTTGTTTTTTGTTTTATAATTTCTATTTTTAGATTTTATTTTTTCATTTCTAGTTTTTTGTTTCATTTTCTCGTACTTTACTCATTTCTGACTTTTTTATAGCCTTTAAACTTTATATATTGTATTTTTGTAGTTTTTTAGTATAAGTTTGGATTGTTTCATTTATTTCTTATTTCAATTTTAGTTTGTAATTATTATTATTTTAATTTAATTAATTTTTTTTCTATATTTAATTTGTGTTTTGATTATCACAGTATGATGTCCCTCAATCTTACGGATTCCTTCCGCATTTATCATTGAAGTCATTTATTTTATGTTTGCAATTTTTCACTTATTTTATTTTAATATAATAATTTATTAGCTTTTACTTCTAAATTTTCTCTTTTTTTTCTTAATTTTTATTTTAAAGTTTTTACTTAATTTTCATTTTTAAAGTTTTTCTTAATTTTTATTTTAAAGTTTTTACCTAATTTTCATTTTCAAATTTTTGCTTAATTTTTATTTATAAATTTTTGCTTAATTTTTATTTTAAAGTTTTTTCTTTATTTTCATTTTAATGTTTTTACTTTATTTTCATTTTTAAATTTTTACTTAATTTTAATTTTTTTAATTTTTAACACATAATTTTTATTTTTTACTTAATTTTTATTTTTAAATTTTTTTTATTTTTTTATTTAATTTTTTTACTTGATTTTTATTTTAATTTTTTATTTAATTTTTATTTTTTAAAATTTTCCTTTGGCACATAATTTTTATATTTCTTAACATTTTTTAATGTTCATATATTCTCCAGTTTTCTACATCTTTCCACATTTCGCATATTCTTTGTAGTTTCTTCTAAAAATTGCCACACGCCATGCGCACTTAAAGACCTTTAACCAACATTAACTTAACCATGAAGGTCAACAATAATTTAACACATAAAATTTGGGTTAACAGCATTTTGGCACAGCATCCAAGTGCACGCTACAAATGAAAAGCACAAAAATGGAGATTTATTAAGCTCAAATGAAGTATATCCGTGTATAGCCGCCCTGCTGGACCACAGCATGGACCACAAAATGAGCAATAAATTATCAAAATCAAAAATGAATTGCGTAACATTGACACAATTCTCTAATATATTGCATTTTCACATATTCGACACACACACATAAGCACACGCTTGTTACTTTTAATAAGAAAAAATTATATAAAAATTTAATTCGTACCCTTTAACACTGCAATTTTGAAACACACAAGTCACGCGAAGTCAACACACAAAAAAAATTAACAAAAAATGCAAGAACTAACGGTCACAACAACACAACTCGATTGAGTCGTCAAAGTGTGTACGCGTGCGCTCCGACCGTTTACGAGCGCTGGCGGCAACAACGAGTAGCGTTTTCTAACTGAAAGCCAGAATCTGTGGAGTCAAGCCAGCAAGTCAGCGCTCGGCGTTGAAAAGCGAGAAAACGCACGCTGAAGCTGCCAGTTATCTATTGTATCTAGGTATATAAGCGCGCGGCAGTTGAAAACCGGTAATGTGAGCAGAGGCAGAGACAGGCGAGTAAATAGGTGTGTAGGGTTATATACATAGTTGTATATATGTATATGAGTGTAGGTTTGTGGATAGGTGTGCGCACAAAAGCGGATTATTGCTATTTATAAACATTTGTGTGTGTGTGATTGTGTGCGTGCGCCCAGCATCAGCCACGTTTTGACTGGCTTTGCCGTGAACGTTATGGATTTTGTGTGCAGTCGAAATTTTGATTTTGAAGATTTCGAATTGTTTTTGCAATAAATGGTGTTGTTGCTGTAAATTGCAATTGTAGTTGTCGTTGTTAACTTGAAAAGAATATAATATTTGGTTCAATATTAATTTGGATGATTTTGAGTTGTTTTTGTAATAATAATGTTGTTGTTGTAATACTTTATGTTGTTGTTGGCACGTTGTAAGGAATTTAAAATTAGTTCCTTTAGTTCAAATATTAATTTTTAAGATATAAAATAGTTGTTGTTGCAGAAATTATTTGTTGTTGTTTTTGTTTTTTTTCTTTAGTTGTAAAGAATTTAATATTTGTTCCTATAGTTCAAATAATAATTTTGATGATTTCGAATTGTTGTTGTAATAATAAATGTTGTTGTTTTAGTAACTGCTGGAGTTGTTGTTGGATTATAAAAAAATTAAAATTGGTTCCTATAGCTTCAATATTAATTTTGATGATTTCGAGTTAGTGTTGTAATAATAAATGTTGTTGTTGTAATAATTGGCATTGTTGTTGTTAAGTTGTAAGAGTTTTAAATTTTGTTGCTATACTTTAAATATTAATTTTGCAATTTTCATAATATTGTTGTAATTTTGTTTTGTTTTTGTTGTAATAATTGGTATTGTTGTTGCTGGATTGTAAGATATTTAAAATTTATTCCAATATTTTAAATATTAATTTCAAAGTTTTCGAATTTTTGTTGTAATTATTTTCGTTGTTATTGTAATATTTGTTGTTGTTGTTGTTGTTAAGTTGTAAAAACTTATTATGCGTTCCTATAATGAGAAACTAATTTTACAACATTTCTTGCCCACCAAAAACAAAAACAGCAACAATTAAATAACCGTTATCTATTTTTACAACAAACACACTTACTTAAATGCACAGAAAATCACTTAACACTAACAGCTCACCTGCAGCTACCTACAAGTAGACCCATTGAACTAGTTTTCCAGAATCGAACAGCCTGGTCTGCCTGCCCACCTATGGAATGTTGCCACATATTTTACACAGTAACAAAAAAGAACAAAAAAACAAAAAACGAACAACAACAAAAACCAGCAAACGAACACCAACAAAATCCAGCAACAAAAAGTCAATAACCAAACAACAAAAAAACCAACAAGCAACAAATTAACTGCCCGCAATGCACCAACAACAACTACAACATAGCAACAGGTGCCACAGCATTAGAGGTGGAGCGAGGAGTGGTGAGTTGTGATCGCTGCTGGACTGCTGGGCGCTTGGATGCTGATTATATTGTAATTTCAATATTAATTTTATGCAACAACTTTTCTGAGTAACCTAATTTAACGCTGTGGTGTGGAGCTTTAAGCACAGAACGGAACGAATCGGCGAAAAGAGTTCAAATACAGATTTAGTCGGCGGCTGTGAGTTGAAGTGTGGTAGAACGGTGTAACTGCGCTTAAAGAAAGCGGTAAATTTATGCAGCACACGAAATTAAGTATTCTATTTCGATTTTTCTATACTTCAGGTAAAAAAGCAGACAAAGGAATGCTGAGATTTTTGTGGCGTTCAGTGATTTGATTGAATTTTTGTGTTACAGACTACAAATGGATGCTGTTTGTATTAATTTTCTGAATGTTAGATGCCTTCAAAGACCGTCGAGAGATCGTTGAAGACTTGCCTCGTTCTCTTCAACTGATGAAAATATCAAAAAGGATATGCTTGAAAATTGTCAGGCAAGTGTTAGAGAGATGGTAAGAGAGCTCGACGTGTCTCACGAATCCGTTCGAAAGATTTTTGGTGGATATTTTGTGTATGAAGTGTGTGCTTGCTCAACTCGTCTCGATAAAGCAAACTGTTTTTAAAAAGAGCGCCGTAAACAGGCCTCTTTGGACATGCTTGATCGTGCGAATTATGATCCCACATTTATGGAGAGCATTATAACTGCCGATCAGACGTGGGTTTCTGAGTTTGACATACAAACAAGTCAACAATCATCGGAATTGAGGGAAAAAACCAAGCCGAGACCAAAAAACCACGCCTAAGCCGCTCAAAAATCAAGCTTGTGTTCATTATTTTTCCGATATTCGTGATTTGGTGCATCATGAATTTATTCTGGAGCGACAGACTGTCAGTAAGGTGTTATATTTGTCCTTATTGAGGCGTTTGCATGAGTTGAAAACTGCTGGAGTTGTGGAAGAACATCATCTTGATTGCACAACTCAGTAAAAGGGCTCCAGATCTTTGATCCTATAGAGCTAGCAACGTTATGCTTTACAACCGTTACTAGGCCTCGTTTATTTCTATGGTTTGTCTGCGTACTATCGATTTTAAGCTCGTTTATCACACTTTCGTTGAGTTCAATCCCATCAGTTCCCTAAATAATTGATCCGATTCAGAAAAGTCTTTAGGAGATATAAAATTTCTTATGACGAAGAGACCATCTGCAGTAGTAAATTTGTATCTAAACTTTATATATTAATCGAATTCCGTATTTTTGCTGTTTTACACCGAAAGTAAGCAGTAAAGTAACTAGCCTTCAACTAGTTAATGAAAGCAATTTTTTCCATACATGTTCAAGAATAAGCAAATACTTCTTTTATTTTAAATATCAAGGACACTCACTACTTCCTCCACCAACATCAATCATTATAATATATATGTGTATGTATGT
>NC_052500.1:70382686-70448452 GCF_016617805.1 Bactrocera tryoni
GAAGAAAATCAGTCCTGTTACTTTCCGGACAAACCCTGTAGTCACGTTCAACATTTGAAAGAGATAATCTTTAAAAAATAAATGTGGAATGTTTTTTGAATGATAATAAACATTCCCCACTAAATTTGAAGTTTATGTATGTGCTTTTTCTTTAAAAAGGTTCCTTTGAAATTGATCACTGGCTCATTTTTGTATTGGAAAGTTTTGACGTCATATTCATAAAACCACGTTTGTCAAGTATCTCTGCTGCGACCCCTGCTAGACGTCGTTTCGGCAAAATATTCAGATCTTTTGGTACGAGTCTCGCATTGAAACGACTCACGTCCGAAATTTAATCATTTTTTAGAGTAGACATGACTGTCGTGGGAACGGAACGGGTGTATAAATTTGACAGCTTATGAGTCATTGGTTTGTGAATTATATCATTTTGAGTGAAGCAGCTTTTGTTGTGTTTGTGAAAAAAATGGATGCAAGTAATTCCGCGTGTTGATAAAATATTGCTTTTTGGAGAGAAAAAATACAGTTGAAGCAAAAACTTGACTTTATGACGAGTTTCCGGACACTGGCCCTGAAGAATCAACCATCGAAGATTGGTATGCTAAGTTTAGACGTGTTGAAATGGACACCGAAGACGGTGAACGCAGTGGACGCCCAAAAGACGTTTTAACCGAAGAAAACATCAAAAAAATCTACAAAATAATTTTGGACGACCGTAAAGTGAAGATGTTCGAACTGAATGTGTAGATCAAATCATTCACGTATATTTGGGTCAAAGTGGGTGCCGCGTGAAACAACTTTTGGCCAAAAATAACGACGAGTTGATGATGCGGAGCAGTGTTTGGACATATTCATTGTAATAAACCCAAGTTTTTTTTTGTCAATATGTGACAATGGATGAAACATGGCTCCTTCATTTCACTCCGAAATCCAATTGACAGTCATATATATATATACTATATATATAGTATAGGCTACAGACAAAGCTCGAAGCGAAGTCCAACATACGGCTCTAAAGCCGTTACAGTTGTATAGGCCAACAGACAAAGCTTTATCGAAGCGAACTCCAACATTCGGCTCTAAGAACTTAAACTTCTGAACAAGATGAGAATATTTTCGAAAAGTAAAAGTTACCACGAGTTTTGAATGATAATTACTTTGCATAAACAACAGACGAAACTCTATCTAAGCTAACTCCAACCTGCAGATATGAAATATACAACTTTCTTGGATGATAGTCGGGAACGATAAACACGATGAAACCACTTCAAAGCGGGGAAAAGCGAAACAGGC
Source organism: Bactrocera tryoni (assembly GCF_016617805.1). Classification (NCBI taxonomy): domain Eukaryota; kingdom Metazoa; phylum Arthropoda; class Insecta; order Diptera; family Tephritidae; genus Bactrocera; species Bactrocera tryoni. Next base: position 70,383,977 of record NC_052500.1, read on the forward strand.
CGCTGGGAAAGTTATGGCGTTTGTATTTTTTGAATGCGCACGGAATAATTTTTATTGACTACCTTGAAAAAGGAAGGACCATCAACAGCGACTATTGCATAGCGTTATTGAATCGTTTGAAGGACGAAATCGGCGCAAAACGGTGCATTTGAAGAAAAATAAAGTTTTTCCAGTTTCACGAAGACAATGCACCATGTCCGAAGTCAGAGCAAACTATGACAAAAATCCATGAACTGGCCTTCGAATTGCTTTCGCATCCACCGTAATCTCCAGATATGGCCCCCAGCGACTATTTCCTGTTACCAGGTCTCGAAAGAATGCTCGTTGGGAAGCAATTTTGTCGAATGAAGTGGAATCGAAAAGTTGGAGGGTTGCTGTAATTAGTGTATCAACGTTGTATCGAACTACTACTGTGCGCCAAAGAATTATAAGAGTTTTTTATTTCAATTTCCCGGGAAAACCCATTCGTCGAAATATTTTTTTTCTAGATTCTGTCACATCAAAATAATCATTAGTGTTTAGGATGCAAAATTTCAAGCAAACTTGTTGGTAAAAATCGTCGAAATTTTTCACATCCTAAACAAGCAGCTGTCAAACACATACTAAATGTTATAATGGGTTGTCAAAAAAGTCTTGCGGTATTTTTATTGAATTTTTTTTTTTAATTGAAATTGAAATGAATTTTTTGATGACTCATGCCCAGCTCTTGACCGATGTTACGGCTGCTACTATGCCGGTCTCTTTCGATCCACCCAGCGATTTTATCGCAATTTTCGACGACAGGCCTTCCGGAGCGTGGCGCATCTTCGACCACCTCTACACCAGAACGAAAACGTTGAAACCATCGTTGTGCGGTGGAAATGGAAACTGTATCGGGTCCATAAACTGCACAAATTTTATTGGCGGCTTGAGATGCATTTTTGTCTTTATCGTAGTAGTACTGTAAAATATGCCGTATTTTCTCTTTATTTTGCTCCATGTTTGCGACGCTTTAACTCACGAGCGACTTAAAAGAAACGACAATCAATCAAACACGTGTTAGCGCGTGAAATGAGCTTTCCAAAAAGGTATAGCATGACCCGATGCGATGAATAAAACTGGAACTACGGGCTTACAGCGCCAACTAGCGAAAATACCGCAAGACTTTTTTGACAACCAATATATGTGAAGATCAAAATTCACACCAAAATAAAAAAAAAGGTTCTACAATTTTACGTTTTTTTTTTATCGATTTAAGTTACGCACTTAATTAAATTGGATCCGGATCCAATTTGGTCAGTTGGTATAATATGAACTGTTCGATAATTTGCTAAGATTTCACTAGCTCGTTTACTACCAAGTTCCTACTGCGTCTAAAGTGCTTTCGTGCTTACTAACAAAATTACGGATACAATTTTCCATTGATTCATTCACGTGATATGCGTTTACTTAGACTTGATTGTGATAACACTGGTTTACAAACATTTTACGACTGTGATGTTAGAGGCTGTTTTTTGCTAAATTTTTTATTTGAAGAGCTTTCTTCACGAAATTTGATAGGAAGAATGTCCCAACATCTAGGATTTTACTTACTAAATTTTACTAAAAGGACAAAAATAGCTGCACGTGATATAAAATTTTTAAACTCAAAATCTATGTAATTCAGCACAACACAAATATCCCACAGATCTCTTACCACACCAGTCGCAAATTTCTGCTTCAGTTTTGTTGTGTAGTGAGAGTACTCGTAAATAGAAACTTTGAAACGATTATACGATAATTAGTATAAACAATTCAGATTTTCTATTTATTTACTATGTATTACTTAATTAGAGTTGTTATCTCTCATTTACTTTGGTTGCGGTAAATATTTATTATAAATATGAGCATTGAAATCGGAGCCCTTATCAATTATTAATAACAATAAAGCTGATTGCTATTCAAATCACTTAATTATTTACCATATGCGTGCAAATAATATGTGTCATCAGTAAATATGCGAGTATATGTAATATAATACGAGAGAATAATCGTACTACTTTGAGAGTTGGTAATAAAAATTGTCAAATAAGAAAAAAAACGTTAACTTCGTTTGCACTAAAGCTATAATACCCTTCAAAAGTAGGAAAGATTCCTTAACAGAAATTGATTTTCATCGTTCAGTTTGTATGGCAGCTATCTGCTATTATTTAGAGATTGCATTATTGCACTAGATAATCAATCATGGTAAATTTCGTGAATATATCTCATCAAATGAAAGAGTTTTCCATACAAGCACTTTTTTCCGATCGTTCATTTTGAATGACAGCTACATATGTATATGTTATCGAGGGCTCCGACAAATAAGCAGCCCGCTTCAACTCAGACTTGGCCTTCTTCTGTGTTTTCCTTTAAAAAAGCAGGGAACCTCAAGGATGAATTACCCTTTAGTATGACCTTTGTACTGTACAGGGTCCGGCACTCGAAGTGTAACCAATTAAAAAAGCCATAAATTTGATTTGGAAAATTATTTTTATTTATTTTAAATGTGCGAAAATAATTATAAATTCAGGACCAATTCACTTTTGCTCGATATGACCACCTTTTGTCTAAACTATGGCCTTGAGACGGTCAAAAAACGAATCGCAAGCTGCCCGAATGTGACTTGCCGGTATTTTGGCCCACTCACGGACAATGGCTTTCTTCAGCATCTCGTGACTGGTGTATTGTTTACTTCGGACCTTGCTCTCCAAAATGGCCCAGCGGGAATAATCCATTGGATTCGCATCTGGTGAATTCGAGAGCCATTGTGTGGTCGTAATGAAGTTCGGAACGTTGTTTTTCAGTTTTTCAGACGGTGCTGAGTCTTGTTGAAACGTCCATGATTTGCGACCGAAATGTTCGTTTGCCCACGGCTTCAAAGCAGCCTCCAGAACCCTTTCTCGATAATATGTCGTATTTACTTTGACGCCAGGCTCGATGAAAACAATTGGAGAGCGCCCAACTGCGGTGCCAGCGGCCCAAACCATTATTTGTAGCGGGTGCTGGCTCCTGGTGGCCAACCGATGACTTAAGAGTCTCGTATGAACGGTCGGTCTAGTAAACCCTATCGTTTTGAGAGTTTACGAATTGCTCAATTGCAAAAATTTTTTCGTCAGAAAACACAATGCTCGGAATTTGACCGCTTTCGGCCAATCGAAGCAACTGCCTCGCTCTCTTAAGTCTTACTTGTTGCTGCTTCGGTGTGATATCATGGGCATTTTTGAACTTGTAAGACTTGACCTTGAGCTCATTTCTCAATATGCGTCGGATGCTGCGGTCGGATATTTTCAGTTCTTTAGCCATTTGATTGGCACTTCGTCGCGGATTTCGCTCAAGTCGCTTCTTCACTTTCCGAACCATCTCACGTGACGTTGCAGTCTTTTGATGACCACCTCCATGGCGTTTTGCGATGCTACCAGTATCATTGTAACGAGTGATGGCGCGATAAACAAAAACTTTATTCACATTAAGGTGTTTGAGCTCACGAACAATTGCTGCCTGTGATTTTCCAGCTGAATATAAAGCAATCACACTATTACGTTTGAATTCCATCGCTGATCACTTTTTTTGCGTTCACTTTTGGCAAAACGTTTTTGTACACTTGTGAACAATACTCCGAACTGTCATTCAGCAAATTTATAAACAGCTGATTCCTGTGTGACAGCTGTGTGAGTGGTCTGAAGTTGGTTACACTTCGAGTGCTGGACCCTGTATGTATACTTTTGTCTACGTAATTTTTGAGTTTTTCAGCCAAACTTTGTTGCTTTATGTTACACCTTATTATCTTTAGAAAGAAGATTAGAATAAAACTGTATCAACATCTTTTTTTTTTAGTGTTTTTGTACTCTCAGAACCACGATAACTGGGGGTGTATATAATATATAAAAATTATGAAGATTATTAGATATTATACAGATAATAATAATTCAACTCAATTTTGCAACTTTCCATATCTGCATATATATATTTTTTTTCATTATACTCAAGCGCCTAGACGTCGAATGTGAGAAGCTCCGAAACTTTAGCTGGCTTCATAACGGAAATATTGGTGAAACTGTAAGATATCTTAACATTAAATAAGGTACCCACTTAACTTTACCTCATAATAATGTAGTCTGCCACTAAAAATATATAAAACGAGTCCACATATTGCCCCATTCCCTATATATCGCTTTTTGCACTGCTGTTTGGTTGTAATTTATTCACAATTTCACTAAATAACTAATGTTGAATGCATGTGCACCACTTTTTCTTTAACATAAGCAACTGAAAATATTTCTCCGCTTTTGATACTCAGGACAAGAGAGTTTGACTCCAACCGAACTATGCCATTTGTTGCTTGTTCCTTTTTTATTTTTTATTTGTTATTTGTTGAAATTGTCCAGAGCTTTAAAGAGAAATGTATTCGATTTGAATACACGATCAAGAATCACTTTTCTTACGATGTAAAAGTGATCTTGACGAAGTACGATAGTTCCGCGAAAAAATTGAAAGATTGTGCGAAGAATCAAGCTTTTAACTACATAGTTATAGATTTTTAAAGTCAATATTCATTTTCAAAATAATGGATTAAGTGCCTAACTAATATTCGAGAGTTTGAATCACTGACATCTTAAAATTCTCGAGTAAATTTAGAATGTTTTTCGCGAAGTAAAAGCTCAGATAAAATTTTTTCATGCTAATTACTGTTCTATAGGCATAGAAACGAAGCTCTGTCTAGGAGAATTGCTACCTTCGGGTCTAAAAGCTTCAGCTGCTGAACAAGTTTGAAATATTTCCGGAAAGTAAAAGCTCTGACAAATTTTTTAGTGCTCTATCGAAGCGAATTCCAACCTTCCAAGCTTAGATAAAATTTTTTCATGCTAATTACTGTTCTATAGGCATAGAAAGGAAGCCTCTGTCTAGGAGAATTGCTCCCTTCGGGTCTAAAAGCTTCAGCTGAACAAGTTTGAAATATTTTCGGAAAGTAAAAGCTCTGACAAATTTTTTAGTGCTCTATCGAAGCGAATTCCAACCTTCGGCTCGGAAAGCTTCAACTTCTGAATAAGATTAGAATATTTTCGCAAAGTAAAAGCTACGACGAATTTATAAAGATAATTACTTTGTATAGACCAACAGACGAAACTCTATTTAACTAACTTCCACCTGCAGGTCTGAAAGCTTTACCTTTTTTGGTTGCTAGTCGGGAACGAATAATTGGAAATTCCTACGAAGCCAGGTCTTCCTTCACCTGATCTTTCCACCGGAGTGGAGGTCTTCCTCTTCCCCCGGCGGGTACTGCTTCGAATATTATCAGAGTGTTTTCGTCCGTTCGGACGACATGACCTAGCCAGCGTAGCTGCCGTCTTTTAATTCGCTGAACTGTGTCAATCTCCTCGTGATATTCGCCGTGGCCAACACGCAAAAGACCATAAATATTCCGCAGAACCTTTCTCTCGAAAAATCGTAACGTCGACACATCAGACGTTGTCCACAGGGACAAATTCCGGCTACTGATGACATTTTACAATGGGAATTGCGAGCTTAAGTAGTACCTATTTAACATGGGTATAGTCTCTTGTGAAAACTGCTGGTCTTGCGACATGAAGCCGGAAACTCCCGAGGATTTCATTCTAGACTGCATAACAGTCTACAGATCCAGGATCAAGGCCCTTGGGTCTATATATCCGAATAAGGATCACATCACCCCAATAATGCCCAGCAGGATGCTGAAATTCATCAGGGTGTTAGGCTTATGTGAGTATGTGGGACAAAAGGGAGGTCGCAATAGACCTTAGGTCGAAGGACAAGCATCAATTTATTTCTATTTATCTATCTAGCAATTTCTGTTATCTACAGAGATGTTTAAGATGCATTTCCAACAGAAACGTAAAAGTAAGTGAGGTGTTCGTAGTAATATGCCTATAGTGAAAGTTTTAATGGAGAACATATAACTTAGGTGTGGTTGGATAGTTCTCAATAATAATTTCTCAGAAAATATCGCAAATATGGCTTCAGAAATCCAAAAATGGAGCGATCTTTAAGGAATTAATTGGAACCTTGGATGACATCCTACGAAATTTGAGAATTTGTCATCTAAGACTTTCAACTACAAGCTTTTTGATTCACTTGCTTACTAGCACTAAGTTAAGCCCTGAAATCATAATCCCTGTTTCTGACAGCTCATATATGAAAGTTCCGTAATATTGTATTGATCTATAAGGAGTTCATTGGAATCTTGGATGATATCTTACAAAATCTGAGAATTTCGCAAACGTCATCTAAGAACTTCAACTACAACCGTTTAGATCTTTTGATTTACATGCTTTCTAGGATAGAGTTAAGCACTGAAATTGCAATTTCTGTTTCAAAGGAATACAGCTCCTCATATAACCTAACTCCTTCAATAGCCGTTTCCCAACAGCCGTTATATAAATTAACAAACGAGTTTGCTTATATCTAATAATAATTTCCACACCTAGCATGGAGTTTTGCTTATCTCCAAACAAATACCATAATTCCACTAAATTTGCCTTAATTCCACTAAACCTTTTTAAGTAATTAAGTTATTAATAAGTACGTTGTTTATACATACATATATACATATATATTTTACTAATTACAGGCTTCTCTAGAGGAAATTCGCGAGGTTGCTGCGCGTTTGTGTCGCGACTACTTGACTGGCCGCTGGAAAACGATCAGCCCGGCTGATATTACTAATTACAGGCTTCTCTAGAGGAAATTCGCGAGGTTGCTGCGCGTTTGTGTCGCGACTACTTGACTGGCCGCTGGAAAACGATCAGCCCGGCTGATATTATTGTCAAAAAGATTAAGTGAGTTTTTCGAACTAAACCGCAAATTAATGTAGTTAAGAACATATACTTATATATACAGATATACATATACATATTTATCGTTCTGAAAGCTATAAATCTAAAAAAAATCCCCTTTTTCACAGCGGCGGCTTGTCGAACTTTCTATATTACGTCAGTTTACCGGCGACTGACAATAACTCACAGTTTATCACACAAAATTCCACAGCACCACAGGGCAGTGAGGACTATCTCCGATTGAACGGTGAAAGTAGCGACTACACAACCGGTGAAAACAATAATGAGGAACAGTTACCTTTAGTTGTTCGACGAAAGTCGAATAGTGAGCCGAATGAGGTAAGTGATATTGCTTGGTCTGTTATAAACAGTCTTTCCTAAAAGAGATAGCTGGAGCTTTAGCGAGAACTATGCTTGCGAGTAAGGCATTACATTAACCGTGTAAAGCAGCTCAGCTTCGATTAGAATAAAGTATCTCACCTGCTATACCGCAATTTTTTACAACTATCAACCAAAGCTTTCAAAAAATACTACATTTATCGAAATAATTTGAATTTCGTTTCAGGTTTTACTTCGCATTTATGGTGAAGTACATGGCGAGGAGGATGATGCCTTGGGTGGCATCATCACCGAATCCGTTGTCTTCGCATTGCTGAGCGAAAGGAATTTCGGTCCAAAACTATATGGCATATTCCCTGGCGGCCGACTCGAGCAATACTTAAACGTAAGTTATTTTGGAAACTTGGATCTACTTCGTTTTAAAAATATTACGATATAAAAATATATTTTTTAAAATATCCTTGACATCTACAGGCTCGCGCTTTACTTACACGTGAATTAGCGGTGCCGAAAATTTCAGAGAAAATTGCCGAGAAAATGGCCGAAATACACACATTAGATATACCAATGTCCAAAGAGCCAGAATGGCTCTGGAATTGCATGGACCGTTGGCTGAAAACATTAAAGGGCATTTTGTCACGAACCGACTGGTGAGTAACAAAGAACATTATAATGTATGTAGATGAAAAAAGTAGTTTAGCTCTACCGAGCGCGAGTTATTAGTTTAAAAATACGTGATTCCTCGTCATAGATTCTCAAGCGTCGAGATAGAGTTTACACTCTCCATTTTATTGCTATAAAGAGTTTACAACCTCTTTATGTGTTCTCTTGAACGTTCTTATCATACGCCGCCAGGGTTGTCACCGTCAGATAAAAGTATTTACGAATTTTTTTTAGATATGTCAATCGATCTTGAATTGTAGAAGGCTGAGGCCTAGTGACCAAAAGATGTTCCATAAGTCTAACTTGATCAGAAAAATAAGCAATGTAATTTCTTTTAATAAAATTTAGGTATTTCTAATATGTATACCCCCCTAATACCCGATAATGTAGGGTGCGTGATCTTCACTATTCAAATTTCAGAAAAAAGAACTTCTGTGCTTTCAAATAACTTCTGTTTCAAGAAGGTGACTGCTGAGCTATGCAGTTAAAGCAGCGAGAGAGTAATTCTCAGGAGCCACGATGATTTTTAGATGCCTGGGTTTTTTTTACTTGGTCAAGATGGATGAGAATCTTAGAACTAAAGGAAAACACGAATTAAGCCTTTGTAATGTCTGTTGAAGAGGATTTTCGAAAACAAATGTGAATAGAAAGTGAAGATATAAAAAGTACATGATGAGAATAAGGAATCATCAAATGCTCCTTTCTCATAACCTTATAATAATTTTGAAAATAACCTCAATTTTTTTTGTAAATTATTTTATTTGAGTTTTTTTTTTGATATTTTAAGTCTATCAAGTTCAACAAAATTTTTTAAAAATATTTCATTAAGATATGAAGGATTTTTAAAGTTTCAGCTTGTTGAAAACCTTTTTATATAAAGATAGGTGGCAACTCTTAATTAAAAATTCTTCATAAACCTAAACTGATTTCTTGTAGTTTTATCAACACTAGTACGAAAACAAGCTTGCTGAAAAAACTTTTTATAAAAAAAGATAGGTGGCAACTCTCGTTTAGAAATTGCTGCATAAACCGAATAAACTGATATCCTGTAGCTTTATCATCAATACGTGGTACGAGAACAAGCTTGTTGAAAAACTTTTTATAAAAAAATAGGTGGCAACTCTAGTTTAGAAATTTTTTCTAAACCGAATAAAGTTATTTCTTGTTTTCGTCATCACTACGAGATACAAAAATAAGCTTATTAAAAAACTTTTTATATAAAAGACAGGTGGCAACTCTCGTTTAGAAATTCCTTCATATACCGAATAAACTGATCTCTTACTTTTATTATCACTACGAGGTACGAAAGCAAGCTTGTTAAAAAACTTTTTATATAAAAGATAGGTGGCAACACTCGTTTAGAAACTGATCTCCTGTAACTTTTGAGATATCGATCTGAAACGTTGTATACTTCTTTTCATTTCCAATTAGCAACTCATTTGTCGGCATCGCCGATATCGGACCACTATAGTTTATAGCTGTCATACAAACTAACCGATCCATATCAAGTTCTTGTAAGGAAAAGTTTTTTATTTGTCAAAATTTGACATGGATTGTTTTCCATAAGAACGCTATAATCTACGAAAATATTATTCAAATCGAATCACTATAGCATATAGCTGCCATACAAACTGACCTCTCGAAATGAGTATAACGATGTTTTTATGCCCTTTTATGCTTTAATAAATTCAGCAGTGAAGGGTATAACAGTTTCAGCGCAACCGAAGTTAATGTATTTTTTTTGTTTTCTTTTACACATAATCATAATTTCCTTATTTTCATTTTGCAGGGGCGATCAAACTCCACTGGTGGATGTGGTGCGCAGCTTCGATTTCCGCAAAGAAAAGGCTTGGCTGCAATCTGTCATCAACGAGGGCAACTACAAAGTGTTATTCTGCCACAATGATATGCAAGAGGGCAATATACTTTACTCCAATTCCAACAACAGCGATAAGACAAACGGAGCGAGGTTAGTACAAGATATATATATGTATGTACATTAGGGTGGGTAAAACAGTCGATTATTTTTCATTTCATTTTTCACTGATAAATTAATTTAAATAATCTCTCCAGGCATGAGCTCTTAATAACATTAGGAAGGTGCTCCGCTGTCCCGTTTCCTACTTTTTCGCTATTATTCGAAAGAAAAATTCATTCCCAGTATCAAATATTAAAAAAAATGTCTATAATACTTTTTGTTAGCAGATTGAATTGTTTAAAAAAAAAGGTTTAACAACCAATTTTTCTGAGTATAAACTGCAAATTTTTTTTTTACCCACCCTAATAATACATATCGACTTACTACATATATCATACTACTATAATTTATATATACTATATTTACTTTACAATATATTTTCTACGCCAACAAGTTGCTTTTAATAAATATCGTATTTTTTTATTATTTTGTAAACAACGCAACAATCTATAGTGACTCTCTGATAAGCGCTGAAGACGAGCTACAAACCCAGTATACACAAATCCGTAATGACGATGAACCAGATTTACAAATTATTGACTTCGAATATTGCGCGTACAATTATCGCGGTTTCGATCTTGCCAATCATTTTATAGAATGGACCTTCGATTATAGTAACCCTGCGGCGCCATTTTATTACCACCGCAAACAACATTATCCCAGCACGGAACAACGTCAGCGTTTCTATAGCTCATATTTGCGCAAGTTGCATGATGATTTGCCGGGTTATACGCCAACAGCGCGGGAACTCAGCGACATGGATGCTGAGGTGCGTGTCTTTTCCATGTTCTCGCATCTCTTTTGGAGCGTGTGGAGTGCGGTGATGACGCTGGCCACCATCGAGTTCGGTTACTGGGTGAGTGTGGTGAATATGCATTTAAGGGGTTAGATCTGTCTGGTGGATTGCTTAGTTTTGACAATTTAGTTGGGCAATAAAGAAAAAGGAATCGAATTGCTCTCTGTCAAGGTTTAATAAACTTACATATATGTGACCTGGTCTACGGAAAGGGGGCTTAGGTGTCAAAAAAAAAGGAGAACATTTAATGAGATAACGAGAAACTGACGATTATTTTTAACAGCTTTTCCCAGAAAACTAGTTTTCGCACGTTAGCTCCCTTTTCGTAGACCAGGTCACATATAAGAAATTTGTATACCCTGTTCAAGTTACATTATGTTTCCCACGAAGTTTGTAAACCGCAGAAAGAAATGTCGGAGAGCCTATAAAGTACATAATAATTATAAATATGGTAATCAACTTAACGAGCTCTCGAGAGACATGTCCCTCTATACATACGCTACTAGTTCCTTAGGTTTTCAGATATTGGTCTGAAATTTTGCACACGTTCTTTTCTGCCAAAGTAGCTACATATTTGTCGGAACCGCCGATATCGGACCATTATAGCATATAGCTGTCGTACAAACTGATGGGTCAAAATCAAGTCCTTGTAGGAAAAACTTTTTTATTTCACAAGCTATCTTCTCGAAATTTGGTATGCATTATTTTCTTAGACAATGCTGCAATCTCCGAATAAATTGTTCAGATCAGACCAATACAGCATTTAGCTTCCATACAAACGGACCCATCAGATTCAAGTCTTTAAAGGGACAATTTTTTGTTTCGCAAGAAATCTTCTCAAAATTTGCTAAGAACTATTTTCCATTACAAAGCTACTATCCCCGAACAAATTGTTCAGATCGGACCGCTATAGCATATAGCTTTCATATAAATTAACCGATCAAAATCTAACAAAGATTTTATAACACCATTTTATGCACCTGTGAAGGGTATCACTGCTTCAATGCAGCCGAAGTTAACTTTCTTACTGAACTTTTGATACCAAATGGTGGACAATCTTCGGTACCATAATTTTAAGAACTCAAAAGGACTGAAAATATCATAAACCATAAAAAATCTCAACTACTAGTCCCTTAGCCATTTGAGCAAAAGAAAAAAATGTTTTAAATTTAAATTTTATTATAAAAAAAATTTCCAAATCAAATTTAAAATTTTAAAAATAATTTTTTTTTCAAAATTAAATTTTATTATTAAAACAAATATTTTTTCTCAAAATTAAATTTTATTATTAAAAAGAAATTCAAAATTAAATTTCATAAATTTAGAAAATTAAATTTTAATTATTAAATTTTGTTTTTATTTTCAAAACTAAATTTTATTATTTAAAAAATATTTTTTTCAAAATTAAATTTTATTATTAAAAAATATTTTTTTCAAAACTAAATTTTATTATTAAAAATAAATAATTTTTTTCAAAATTAAATTTTATTATTAAAAAATTCAAATTAAATTTTATAAATTTTCAAAAATAAATTTTAATTATTAAAAGAAAAAAATGTTTTAAATTTAAATTTTAAAAAAAAAATTTTTCAAATCAAATTTAAAATTTTAAAAATAATTTTTTTTTCAAAATTAAATTTTATTATTAAAACAAATATTTTTTCTCAAAATTAAATTTTATTATTAAAAAGAAATTCAAAATTAAATTTCATAAATTTAGAAAATTAAATTTTAATTATTAAATTTTGTTTTTATTTTCAAAACTAAATTTTATTATTAAAAATATTTTTTTCAAAACCAAATTTTATTATTAAAAAATTTTTTTTCAAAACCAAATTTTATTATTAAAAAAATTTCAAAATTAAATTTTATAAATTTTTTTTTATAAAATTTTTACTTATTTTCTATTACTTACAGGAATACGGCGTCACACGTATACGTGAATATCAGCAACTGAAAGAAACCTATGAGCGTGAGAACGCAGTGGAATCGTGATAATCGTCCAGTTTTAAGTTTTACACGTTCTTTGTTTGTTAAGTAGCGCTCAGTTCGAGTCTAGAACATAACTCTAAGTGGTGTTGTGGCGCATTTTGTGCCGTTATTTTTTTGAATTGTACTTACGAATTTAGATATCGGTAATAATTGCGAACAAATTTGTAGCGCATACATATGTACAATATCTTTTAAGCGAAAACATGGTTATAAATATCATATATATGTACGTATATTTTCTTCCTAAGTCAAAACATGCACACATACATCCATACATACATAAACAGAATTTCCTTATATACATATTTACAAACACACAAATACGAATAAACCAATTATAAGCATACAAAAATTTAACGGTTTTTATTTTTATTTTGTACCTAAATAAGTATACATATATGCGCATATATAAATATGTACATACAACTTCATTTTGATTTGTTAATCGAAGATTTCTCAAGTGCTTCGTCTTCCGGGTTAGTTTTAGAGTCTCCAAATGTATTTGAGTGCTGATAACGCAACCGGCGGAGGCATGTCACAGCATATATAGTATGTATTTAGGTCCTTATGTATATATCATGTATATAAATACATATGTGCTTGTGGTAGGTATATTACGGTTGGTCAGCCCATTTATTAATATTTTTATGTGCAAATTTATCAGTCGATTTTTACCGTTTGCCAATTTTGTTGATGTCTAACTAATTAGAACTGATTAGATAAGGGAGAAAGGTATAGGAAAATATACTCAATATACTCAGATGCTTATGTGTGTGCGTATGTAAGGTTAATATTAAAACAAAAAGAAAAAAACGTTAACTTTGGTTGCACCGAAGCTATAATACCCTTTACAAATATGATACAAAAGATTCTTTACAAGAACTTTGATCGGTCGTATGGCAGTTACTTATATGCTATAGGTGACGGCACAAATTCTAGATAACAATTCAAGCCAAATTTCGGAAATATATTTTCTTAAATTAAAAGTTTTCCGTACAAGAACTTGATTTTAATTTCTATCAGAGAGTTTGGTTTTTGTTCGTCGAGAAAGAACTTTACTTTTCAATTGCCTACTCAGTCCGAAGTAGCAGCTGTTGGCAAGGTGTTAACACTGCAGTGCACTGGTGCCAAGATAGACGGAATTATCTACGACTTCGATGTTATGACCATCAACAGTGTCGTGGGAGCCAAGTCGCGAGTGCGAGGACTGTTTGTTTGATGACAGAAGATACTTCGTTTTGCCCTCGTTCCCCACCCTCATTTGCTTCGCTTCTTTTTCCAACCTGGAGAAAGCAAAACTAACGGCGTGGATGTTGAGACCAATGATATCAATATCGTCGGCGTAAGCCAGCCAGATACGCCATCCTTATAAAAAATTATGATTTCTCGATTCTGCTCTGCAGCTTAAATTATTTTCTCCAAGAGTAGAATGAAGTTGGCTCTGACAGGTTCTTCCATATCCTGACGGAGCATTTGGTAGTGGATTTTGGTGTCAGTTTACATAGCCGTATTAGTTTTGCGGGGATACAAAATTTAGAGGCATAAAGGCAGCTTTTTTTCGTGCTATAGAAAGCAGCCCGACGAAGAAATGGTTTGTGTCGATTCTCTTTTCACGGGTATTTTCTAAGATTTGGCGCAAGGTGAATAACTGCTAAGTTGTTGATTGCCCACCTCTGAAGCCTTTGTTGACGGCGACACCTTAAGCTCGATAGAGTCTTATGTGTAATGTTGAGGAAGTTTATTCCACAGTAGTTGGCGCAGATTGTGGGGTCTCCGTTTTTATAAATCGAGCAAAGCATACTTAAATTCCAATCGTCGGGCATGCTCCCTACCAGTTCTTCGCTGCCGTTTTTGAATAACTCGGCCGACAATCTGTTGAACTTTTGGAATTAAATTTTTTTTGCATATTAAAAATTTCTTCAACATTGAAAATTTTTGATCTGTAAAAGTATACTTTCATACCTATTGACCGTATTTCACTGAATAAGCCGCTTGCATCTTTTAAGCCTAATTTTCTTTAAGCGCGTTGATATGACCAGTGGACCGAAATGGATGAAGAAGCAATTCGAAGGCCGATTCATAGATTTTTGCCAACGTTTTCACTGACTAGTGACATATCTGGGTGAAACATAACTTAGTTTACTTCAAAAGCCGCCGTTTTTTCGCGATTTCGTACTTCAAGCGATCCAATAATGCTATGTAATATTCGCTTTTGATTTTCTTCTTCTTCAAGGTAGTCAATAAACATGATCCCAAAACAGAGACGCTAAAACCTTGTCTGTTACATTTTTCCACTTTTTGGAGCGGGTATGTCGTGTACGGTCCACTCGGATGATTGCCGATTGGACTTCCGAGCGTAATAAATGAGCCATATTTTATTCATAGCCATATATCGACGAAAAACCTCAGGTTGATTACTCGTGAACCTTTCCAACGACTGCTCCGAATCATCAACTCCTCGTTGTTTTAAGTCAAAAGTGAGCTTGCTTTGTACAGAGCTTTCTCATACCCAAATATTCGTGAATGATATGGTGTACACGTTCAGTTGACATTTTTAGAGTGCCTGCTATCTCGAACATCTTCCCTTTACGGTCAACCAAAATTATTTTGTGAATTCGATATTCACCTTGTTTTCTTCAGTAACAGTCTTTTTTGGGCATTCACTGCGTTTACCGTCTTCGGTGCCCACTTTTTCACTCAGCATACCAATCCCTGATGATTGATTCGCTTGGGGCCGTGTCCAGAAACTCGTCATCAAGCCAAGTTTTTGCTGCAATCGTTCAACTTTACTACGAAAATTACATTTTGTAAAGAACATGTTTTTGTGTACTGAGCGTACTATTCGCAACACCATCATCCATCTTGAGACCCAGCATTGGTTAATGGATAATATTCGACCGAATAGACCACATCCAGCGAGCAGTGAAGAAAAATAGCAGCCGTAGCTGAGAATGTACACGAAAATAATGGAGAGTCAATTCGACGTCGTTTGCAACAACTCGGACTGACGTATCAAACGATTTGACACATTTTACGTCGAGATCATAAATTGAAAGCGAACTTTTTTCGAGCTTGTACAAGAACTTCAGCCGCCCGACCTTCTCAAGCGTCATCGCTTTACTCTATGGGCTTTTGAAAAGTCCCCAGAAGAACCGACGTTTTCGAGCCATATTTTGTTCGGAGATGAGGCCCATTTATGGCTCTATGCGTAAGTAAACTATCAAAACTGCCGCAACGAAGAGCAATCTGAAGAAATTCAAGAGCTGCCATTTCGTCCATAAAAAACAACAACCAGTGGAATCATCGGTCCATATTTCTGCACAAATGATGCCGGTGAGAACGGAACCGTTAATGGTGACCGTTATTACGCCATGATAACCGACTATTTGATGCCTAAAATTGACGCTCGGGATCTCGGCAACATTTGGTTTCAACAAGACGGGTCTACTTCCCACATTTCGCATCAATCAATGGATTTATTGAGAGAACACTTTTTTGGACCTAAAAATTTCACGTTTTGGGCTGTCGATTGGCCACCAAGATCGTATGATATCACACCGTTAGACTTTTCCTGTGGCGATATGTAAGGCCTCAAGTCTATGCGGATAACCTCGCTTCAATTCAGGCCTTGGAGCAAAACATTCGCCAGTTATTAGTCGAACGAGTCATGGAAAATTGGACTCCACGGATGGCCCATCTGATACATAGCCGGGTCCAATATTTGATAATCTTCGAAAAATAAATGCCAAATAATGTTCTTTCGAATGATAATAAACATTCCCCACTAAATTTTAAGTTTCTGTGTTTTTTCTTTGAACAGTTAAATTTGTAAAAAAATTACATGATTTATTCTTCTTAAGATTCTATACTTCACTCCCAAAATTATGTTACACAGTGTAAATAGTTTAGTCAAGAAATAAAACTGCAAACTTCAAAAGACAGATAAAGAAAGAATTCATGGAAAGTTATTCGCGACGTAATATCTTTTTATTGTTGGCCACCCATTCCCCGAAGGAATCACTTATTATACATATTTATGTATGTCAAACAAACTATTTGCTTAAGATTTATGGACTTTATGGACTTCAATACGTTCGAGTATACACGCGTACCACCAATTATGGTATCGTATTGCCATTTATAATATCCAAAATTGTTATAAATTTTATGAAGCCCTATTTGATAAGGTTCGATAAACATAAAACAAACGTCTGAATTATTTATTCATATCGATTTATTACATAAGAGCGTTTATTTCATCAGTATACGCTGATTGCTAAATAATATTTGGCAAATAAGTTCTCGAAAAGATCTGCTAACTGGAATTTCCACATGTTTTCGGAGAAAACCCTTCGGTAATTAGTCATAATGATGATACCTAGTTATGTATGTATGTATGTCAATGGCTGGAGAGCTCAGGTACTTCCCTTTTATGCGATGGAAGACTTATTACTTTCAACAAAAAGTAGTAAAACTTTGTGTGTAATCAATCAAAGTAATTCCTCTTGGCCCCAATATACAGGTATTTGTACCTACATTTTTTTCCAATTCTCGAAACAGTTGTTAAAGTCAGTACCCAGTATCTATAGTTGACTTTTTGCCACAAATATGGGTCAATATGTGAGATGTATAATTGAAATTCAGAGATAGTCTTATCCTGATAATGGTATGTCTGTGTGGCAAAATAAATAATATAAAGATTTTCGAACTTCCAGGTGACTTTATGCCGCATATCTCGGCCAATATGTGCGCTATCTCAATGAAAATGAGAGAGCATGTTTTACAGATAACATTGTATCTTTGTACCTAAAATCGATAAAATTGATTTTCATTTTTCTAACAAACCTTTTGTCGTAGGTGTATGAAAGTCGGTTCGATGCTCTGGTTGACGTTTTTCATTTTAAGCTATTTCCTTGGCTATGATTCTTGCAAGTTGCAAGAGTATAACATTTTCGGTTGCACCCGAACTTATCCCTTCCTTAATTGTTACGAATAGCTTCGCGTAAACGACGCATAACACTCTTATAGCACATCTTGTTGATACTTTGGCCGGTCGGATTTCACTACAATCGATAATCGAAGAGAACTGTCAATATAACCTTGATTTTTGACCTGCTTTGGCTTAGTTTCTCGGCTTCGGCTCACCTTTGCCACGATATTCGGCCGATTAACTGTCTGTACCCGCGTCGTAAACGGAACTCCAAGACTCATCGTCAGTAATAATTTTCGTAACAGCCTGGTAGTTGGAATGCATTATTTCTACAGACGTCAACGCCACGCAGTTTTTCGAAGAATAAATTTAGTGATTTTGGAATCAATCGCAATTTCACTTTTCTTAGGCACAAATGGTTTTTACTGATCCTTCCGATATTCCAAAGATGCAAGTAAGATCTCTGACTATAAATCAAGGATTCTCAAGCACCAATTCCTTATTTTATTGACTTTTTGATCATCACTTGGCGTTGATGGCTGTTCTGTACGTGGTTCGTCATCAATGAGTTCTCGACCCTCCTTGAAAGATTTTTACGCGTCAAAAACACTTGCTCGCCACAAACAATTGTCACCGAAGGCCTTTTCCACATTCGGCATCCGAAATTTAATTCCGCACAAAAAATTTGCGTATGTTTCTTTCCACTGCGCTACGACACTCCTCATCGTATGTAAGGAGTGCGTATCTTGGCTGCAACAAGTTAATGATTCGAGTCCATGTTAGGACCTCGGAGCGTGTGCACGTCTAAAACACGTCTATCACAAAATTATCGAGCTGGTTAGTGGCTTTTCTTTTTTCTGTGCTGGAATCTAGTACTACAAGTAACCATATTTCGGGCTCCGGCGAAGTCGAACAGCCTCAACAAATTTGGAAATGTTTCCTCATGGAGACTGAATTTACAGGCCATTGTGCCAAATATACTTTCTTTGCCCAACGTGGCGTTAAAGTCGCCAAGCACGATCGTGGCGGGGGCAGCTCTCATAGGTGCGCTCCAAACGCTCAGAGAAAGCATCTTTTGTCCACCGGAGTGAATGACAGTACTCAGCGACGGAGTCTCTCTCTTACCATGAATCTTATACCAAATTTGCGCTCCTTTATATGGCCACTGTAGTAAATGCCACAAGGGCCTACTCGCCTCAGTCCTTGCTCCGTCCATCGCAGTTCTTGGACGGCGGTGATGTCAGCCTTTATTTTTACGAGAACATCAACCAGGGGCCGGACATTCCAGATGCATACCCTTAAGTCGTTATCCTTAATGCGTTTGCCATGATCATGGTCAAAAAGGGAGTTTCTCTTCCGAGGCTGTTGTTTCGTGTTCATTGGGGGCGTTTTTTACATGGCGGGTCCCAAACACAACGCTTAACCCTGGGGAGGGATGGTTCGCCCCACTTATACTTGGTCTAAGACCCGAAGTCGTGAGCTGCTTGAGCCATATCTATATGATCTTTTCTGGCTACTCCCAAGTGAATGGCAATCAGAGAACTTTCATCACTTGCGTAAACTACTGCACATGACTCCAGCCTCCAGAAGAGCTGTAGAGCTTTAAATTCACAATGGTTGACAGTTAAACTTAAAATATTTTTTAACATACAATCAACAAGTTCAAGCTTTTGAATTTGGAGCTGTAAGGTTTGCATCTATAATCGATCATAATCTGATAATAATGTTTCCATAATCTCAAACTTTCATTTATCCAAGAAACAAACCCATAAATCAACGAGAAAATTTCCTAGCGGGCTACCTCTCTAATCTATTTGTAGATAATAATCATTATTGCTATAAAAATTCTCTTTGATTCTTTTATCATTAGTAAAAGAACTATTATTGCCATCAACGATGAACTATACTTGTATACTGTACTTTTGTAATTGTGAATGTTGATAAGAAAATATGCGATCTCATACCCAACCATCTGTTTAGCGGAAGATTTAAGAATGAAGCAATATTTCCGAGGAACAAATAATGTGTGTCTAGCATTTTCAAAACGATAAGATAAATAACGAAAATCATAAATAATTTGTGTAATGAATGTGTTTTGAAATTGTTGTTGTATTTTCGTATTATTTGTATAGTAATCATTGACTTAAAATCTAACTGTAAAAGAAAGGCGGTCTGTTATATATGTAGATAATAGGACCCACGGTAATGGAAGTATACATAAGTACATATGTAAGTATGTAGTATACACCTAGAGGTAACGAAAGTTTCATTCCAAAGTCTGGGAATATCTAATGATTCTTAGATCTTTAGGTTTTCTTTAATGAAATACTTTATATTACTTAACCCCAGAGAAAATAGAGACGCGTTGAATAAATATTAAAGTTTAGTTGAAGACTAAACTTTTCCTTTCTGAATGTCGACTAACTAATCAGAATTGAATGCAAATAGGAGGTTTGAAACAGTAAAAGCGACAGCGGCAAATTTTACCGATATTCTACCGACTTACATCTTAGTAAAGTAATTCCGTGATCTTCGATACCACGCTAATTGCCAGAACTCTGATCTTCCTCGAGGTCGCCGATATTCACTGATACTTTATTCCATATATCGCCTTTTAAGTTGATGGAACTAGCTGAGAGAATACTAATTCTTCTTAAAAATTATGTGTGGCTGGAATTCCCCGAACTTTAATTCAATGAATCAAAATCAAAAGTTTGCTTGTGCTACGTTTGACAGTCTGTACCCCTATCCTTAAGCTACTTCATCATCAGACTCGCTATGTCCTGGTAATAGCGGATTTGCTGATTACTGCAAAGCCGATGAATTAGCCAGAGCGGCTCCCTTGAACCAATCACATCGAAATGCGACCGAGTTGGATATACACATGCATTTTGCGTTCTAGTACCGGGCCAATAGACCTCAAGTGCGCTTAACAGGCATTGGTCAATCGTGAGATATACCAAACTACTTGCCTTTGTTTAGTAAAGTTCATCTTGCCGCAATCGTGTGAGTGCCCACTGTATAATGTCTAATAGGCATTCATGGGGTAAGGATAAAGTCTGGTCCGACGCAAGTTATCAAAGCAATTTTTCCTCCAATATCCAGTCTATACTGAGGTTGAAACATCTCGACAGCCTTATCTTCGACGTACCAGGAGGCATAGCCAAAACTGATATTACTTGTAGATCTCTGAACAAATTTGTGAAGGGCTCAAAGCGCTTCGCTGGTTTATGAGGATCTTATGATCAATTATATAGAAAATTTAGGCACCAAAACTGACCGACGTCCAAGTCACTGTAAGAATCGACCTCTTAACCTAACTTAACTCCTGCATTCCGTATCCGAACGCGATCATTACCAAGTTATAGCCGCAACATTCTCAAGTCCATAGCCATCAGCAACAGGGACAAGGCCCAAAACCGTTGCGGGCCAATTACAAGCCAATTGCCAGTACCAATATGGTTAACTGAATGCAGCAAGATGCAGTTGTAGAACGTTTAGACCCATCTGAACGTTACAACACCGTAGTCTCCTATTAAACATCTCCATAATGAGGAATTTACTGATCCAGTATAGAGTAAAGTAGCTGATGCCACTTTTTTATTTCAAATATTTGCTTTCTCGGCAGTTACTCCTGAGTTAAAGTTTAAGTTCATTCCCATAAGGACTAGCACATCCAAAATGAAAATTGTAGGAGGTTCGACAAAAGACTGAAATCCATATTTATTTCCTTAATGCCCACATAACCCGATCGGTAGAAGGATGAAGTCATGTGCAGAAGTTTACACAAATGAGGAAAGTTTGTGAGTGCCATTTACTTGGGAGTGGCCAGAAACGATTACTTTACATATGGCTCAATCAGTTCACGACTTCCGGTCTTAGACCAAGTATTCTCTGGGAAGCCTAAGAACATCCGTTTGGAGGCGAGCTAAAGTAAACTTGTACACTGACGTTGCGCAATACCAAAAGCTCCGTCAGGTTCGGGAAGGACCTCTCCGAGCGGCTCGATACTAAACGAGGTTTCCGGCAAGACGACTCACTGTCGTGCGACTTCTTCTATCTACTCTTGGAGAAAATATTTCGAGCTGCAGAACCAAATAGGGAAGGTACCATCTACTATAAGAATGTACAGCTGCTGGCGTCCGCGAAGTTATTCATATCATTGGCATCAACAACCGCGCAGTTGTTCTGCTTTCTCCAAAATGGATAAGGAAGCGAAGCAAATGGGTCTGGTAGTGAACGAGGGCAAGATGAAATATTTCCTGTCATCAAACAAACAGTCGGCGAACTCGCGACTTGGAATTCACAATTTCTATAGTTAAATTGAAAATTCAAAAGCGCCAGCACAAACCGCCAACCTCCAGCGGATATGATCATCAGTCAAGCCGAAAAGTATGCAACAAGTGGATGCTAAATGCGCAATAAGCACACACACATGCACTGCCGTCGCATTCTTTCTCTATCTGTATGTGTGCAGTTGGGGGTCACTGTTTGCCAACCACCAATCGTCATCACACTCTAACGCAAGCTGCTAGCGCCCCACTAAAGGCAATGCACATTCTAGATGTTTCGTGTGCGCACCAACACAGGCACATAGTATGTGCTTAAGTGGACCGCGGCGATCCACACACGCAAATCGACGACAAAAACGCCACGCCGCCACATCAATGCAACGAACTATTGATCAACAACCGGGCCGTAGATGCTCAAATAAATTGCCGCTGCAGCTGTTGCTCTGCCTGCTGTTGTCACTCTCCGCTGTGCTGTGTATGTGTGCCAGCACCAAATGGTGGGCTGTGCGGTGGCGCTTATTAATGTTGCTATTTTCGTTTTTGTTGCACTGCTTGCTTTTCCCCCAACGACGACAACATCGTAAACGCAATACACGACGGCCGCAGTCGCTGCGTTGTACCGCCAGCCAGCAGCATTGGTGATTTCTCGGCTCTTGCGGCTTTTAGTTGTTCATTGAGTGAGCATTAATAAACGCTAACCACACGCTACGTTACGATCGTCGTGTTATTGTACTGTTGTTATTTTCGTTGTCGTACGCCGCGCTCGCATCGCTTTGACTCGGTTGGTGTTGTCGTTTCGTTCGTCGGGCTCTGGCTCGTCATCAACAGTATGGTTGGTGATTTTGTTATTGTTTTTGGCTTAAGATTTTTGCCTCAACTGATGTTATTATATTTTATACTTGTTTATTTTACGCTGTCGTCTTTTCGCACCACTGTTCTAACGCGCACAGTCACACACACACGCAGGCGTTTAAGCTCGAACTCTCTTTTGTCTCGGCGTTTATTAATCGTTTTTGGCTGCCATTATCGTGTTTTGTTTTGTGACATTTTTGGTGTTATTGGTGTTGTTGTTGTTGTTATTTTTGTTATTGCTATTGTTGTTGTTATTATTAATATTGTTGTTGTTATCACTATTGTTCTTGTTATCATTAAGTTTGTTGTTGTGCAGTGAAAAACAATTTAACTTATCAACGTTGAAATTTTGCTCACAATCAAATGGCTCCGTACTCTTCTCCACGCTTGTGCGCTCTCAAGTGCGTTTTTTGTTGTTTATTATACCCTGAACACAGTATATTAAGTTTAAAACGAAGTAACACCTAGAAGGAAACGTCGGATATCCTATAAAATGTAACTAATATATACATATGTACATATATAAAAGATCAGCCTCAGAGCATATCCGATTTAGCTATATTAGTCTGCCCGTCAGCCTGCCTATAAGCGAACTAGTCCCGTAGTATTGAGATATCGATCAGAGTTCTTTTCAAGAAAAGTCGATTAACAGACTATGGTAGTCTATAAAGGGTGTTCCATTTCGAAGCTCCCTACTTTTTTTTAAAGAAAAAACACAGAAACCTTAAAATTTAATGAGGAAGTATTTATTATCATCCGAAAGAACATTCTTTGGCATTTATTTTTTGAAGATTATCCCTTTCAAATGTTGGCCGCAGCTACGTCTCAGATGGTCCAACCGTTGAGTCCAATTATCGATGACTCGTTGGAGCATTTCAAGTGGTAACTGGCGAATGACACACTTGATGTTTTGTTCCAAGGTCTGAATAGAAGCCGGGTTGTCCGCAATGGCTTTTGAGTTTACATATTCCGACATGAAAAAGTCTAATGGTGTGATATCACACGATCTTGGTGGCCAATCGACCGGCCCAAAACGTGAAACTATCTGCAGTGTTTTCTCAATAAATCCATTGGCGCCTTCTTGTTGAAACCAAATGTCGCTGAGATCACGCGCTTCAATTTCAGGCATCAAATAGTCGGTTATCATGATGCGATAACCGCCCCCATTGACCAAGGACCAATGGTTCCTTCGGTCTACCAACCACATCAAGCCGTTTTTTTCTGGATGTAATGGCAGCTCTCGAATCTCTTTAGCTTGCTCTTCGTCTGAAATGCGTATATTTTGCTTATTTACATACCTATTGAGCTAGAAATTAGCCTCATCGCCGAAAAAATTTAGCTCGAAAACGTTTGATCTTTTTGGAATTAATCAAGAGCCCATAGAGCGAAACGATGTCGCTCAGGAAGGTCCAGCGGCTTCAGTTTTTCCAACAGCTATATTTTGTACGCTTTCAATTGAAGATCTCGTGAATCAAGTCATTCCATATTTTAGTCCGAGTTGCAGCGAACGGCGGCGAATCGACAGACCGTGGTCTTCGTGTACACACTCAGCTACTGCTGAGCTCTGGATGTAATCTATAACGTCGAATATTATCCAACAATGATTGCTGGGTCTCAAAATGGGTGATGGTGTTGCGAAGAGTACGCTCAGTATGCCGATTATGTTTACTATAAGAGGAGCGACGCGCGCGAAATATATTCTTACTGAATCACCCTTTACTATAGCATATAGCTGCTATACAAACGGTATGGTCAAAATCAAGTTTTTATATGGAAAAATATTTATTTGTGTAGGGTATTCCAGCTACGGTGCATCCGAAGTTCACTTTTTTTCTTGGTTTTATTTAAATTATTTCACTTACTCTTTGTCATATTGTTTTTATGCGATTAAATAACCAAAATACGCCGCAAACAAGTGGTTTCCTTAAAAGAAAAAAAACTGCTGTTACTCTATAAAAATTTCAGTGATAAAAAGTGATTGAGTCGACTAGCCCATTGATTAGCGCGACGCAGCGGCACTAAGTGAATAAATGAGAGAGTGAGTGAACGCGGCTGTGGGAGTGCAGCTGTGAGTGGGTTTGTGGGAACGTCAGTGATGGCAACTATGACTGCGCGAATGCTTCAATGAGAGAGTGAGTGCGTGTGTAAGTGAGTGAGCGCGTACAAAAGTGAGTGACCGCGTCCAATAGTGAGTGAGCGCGTTCAATAGTAAGTGAGCGCGTTCAACAGTGAGTGAGTCCGCCTGAAAGTGCGTTAGTACGCTCTTGTTTAAACAGCTAAGTGAGCAAGTGCGTTAGCCAGCTAGTAGTAAGTGAGTCTAGCTGAAAAAAATTAACCGCAAGCAGACAGATAGACAAAGCGCACAGCGAGTGGGCAAAAGAAAAGCATATTGAGACTAGCGAAAAGCAATGTATGCACATAAAGGCAGCTGGCTGAACGATATGACAAACGTCAAGAAAGCAAAATAAAGAACTGCATTAATAACGTGAACGTGTGTGACAAAACTTACGATGTTTTTGCAATCGTTGAACACTTTTCTGCTCGTCTAAGTCAATTTGCAAACTTATACAATATTTACAAAACAAGCAAATACTAAAACAACGCTGCATATCTGCGCTTTTGTCTTTCCTAGTGTCATTGTTGTTTGTCTAGATTGTGCTTTGGCTGTCTAGCGGTGCCGACACTGCTGCCGACGGACGTATTGACGCTTGGTGCGGCGCTATTGGCTTAGTTGTGCTTTCGTCTCTTCGGCAGGTACAGTAAAAAAGTTGTTGTGTGCCGCATTGGTGTTGTGACAAAGCAGAAGAAAGAAGAGAATTACAAAAAATGAAATAATAAAAATAAAAATATATAAATAGCGGAGAAAAAGTAAGCGAAACATGCCACGAGCTTTAATTATTGTGAGGGCTCTATAAAAAAGTTATATTATTAATAAAAAAAATATTAAAAAATTGCAAGAAACAAAAACGCAAGAAAGTGCAAGCCATTCAAGTGAATCAGTGTGTCTGAATGCGCAGAATTGCATTTCGCTGCAGTTTCGGCTTACGCGGCAACTAAGTGAGGGCGAGAGTGAGTGTGTGTGTGAATGTGCTAAAGACCCTCTAGCAAAAGTTCAATAATTTTAGTGAAGCAAAACGAACACAAAGAAACAAAAACAACAAACACACAAATTACAAAACAAACACAAACAAAAAATGCAAAAACAACAATAACAAAAAATCAAAAGTAAAAAAATATGAGAATAATAATAACAAATGATATAAGATTTAAAAATAACAACAATTTCAAAACTACCAACATGAATTAACAACAACAACAATACAAAATACAAAAATAACAACAAATAAAAAAATTATAAAAACAGCAATAAAAAAATACCAAAGCAAAAAAATAAAAAAAACCAAAGAAAAACAACAAGAACAAAAGCAAAAATTAAAATAAAAATACAAAAATAACATTAACAAAATATAAAAAAAATTATAAAAACAATAATAAAAAATACCAAAGCGAAAAAAACAAAAAAAGCACAACAACAAAAACAAAAATAACATATAAAATAACATTAAAAAAATACCATAGCGAAAAAATATAAAAAAACAACAACAACGAAAGCTAAAATTACAATAAAAAATACAAAAGTAACAATAACAAAAAAATTATAAAAACAATATTAAAAATACTAAAGCGAAAAAAATACAAAAAATCAAAGAAAAAAAATATTACAACAAAAAATGCAAAAACAACAATAACAAAAATAACAATAACAAAAAATAAAATATTAATAAAAACAACGATACAAAATTTTCAAAGCGAAATAAAACAAAAGATACCAAAACGAAAAACAACAACAACTATTGCAAAAAAAAGCTTAAGCACAGCAAATATTCTGAGCAGCAAAAAAGCTGAGTTTTAAAAAGCGACTTGAAATGTCAGCAACAACAATTTTTAATTTAAAAAATTCGAAAAATCAATAAAACAACAAAAAATATAAACCTACTAATACAATTATGCAGCGTTGAAGTGTATTTTTTATTTGTTTTCAGCGCTTATTTATAAAATTTGCTTTGCACAGAGCGTTAAATATACGCACAACTACACGAACATACAACAACCACGACACAAACATACAGAATACACATTTTTACAAACAAAAACACATTCATCCATACAAAACCATATACACAATCACACACACACATTTTCAAGCAATTCGCAAACATGCCCCCACAACGTCGAATATGAATGTGAATATGACAGCCAATTTATGCTACGTAACGTCAAAAACAAAAACAACACATACACTTGCAAGTCGCTACAAATAAGCACACACTCGAGTAAACGTCTTAGTTAAGCAAGCATGCAGACGTAACTTGGCGCTGCGCTGCTGTCGGCTTTGGCTAACGCATGAGCGAGTGTGTGTGTTTGTGGAACGCGTTTGTGTAAGCGCATGTGCCACAGCAACGTTTGTGCGTGTGTTTGTGAGCGGTTTTGCCGCGATCGTGCCAGCAGTGGCACAGTGTGTCATTTTTGTGAAAGTTTGAACACAAATATTTATGTGAAAATGGAAATTTTCGTGTGAAAAATTTAAAATAAAAACCAAATATAATTTTATATGAAAACAAAAGAAAATTTTTATAACAAAATTTTTTTACAAAAAAATTGATATTGAAAAAAAAAAAATTATCAAAAATTTCTTTGAAAAAATTTATAGTTTTTATAAATAAAAAATTTAATATACAATTTTGGTAAAAATAAATAAGATTTGAAAGCTAAAATTATTGCTTAAAATATAAAAATTATGGTGACAAAAATGTTGAATACTATAGAAGTCAGTTCAATTTTTAATTCTTCTGGTTAACCTTTTTCACGAAAACTCTCAACCCTTAGCTGACTCGAAATCGCCTTGTCTTGAACAACCTTGTTTGTTATCGAGCGGCTCGGAGAGGTAGTCCCCGATTCTAACGGAGCTTTTGGTATTGCTCAACGAAATTCCGACATAGCGGCATAAAGCAGCTTCTTTTCGTGCTGTCAATCCTCTTTTCATGAGTCTTTACCAATATTTGGCGCATGATAAATATCTGGTCAGTTACCGATGAGGCCAATCTAATAAGGTCCTATCATTTTGTCCCACCGTCGTTAATCTATCACACAGTACGCTCGATAGAGCATTATATGAAATGTTGAGGAGATTTATCCCACGGTAGTTGCCGCAGACAGTAGGGTCTCACTTTCTGTGGATTGGACAGAGCACACTTAAATTTCTATCGTCGGGCATGCTTTCGCCCGACCATATTCTACAAAGAAACTGATGCATGCTCCTTATCAGTTCTTCGCCGCCGTATTTTAATAGCTAGGCCGGCAATCCATCGGCCCCCCTGCTTTGTTGTTCTTCAGACGGGTAATTGCTACTCGAACTACTTCATGGTCGGGCAGTGGAACGTCTGCTCCATCGTCAACGATTGGGGTGGAATCGGGTTCGCCTTCTCCTGACGTTATACATTCACTGCCATTAGGTAGGCTGGAGAAATATTCCCTCCATAATTTTAGTATGCTCTACAAGAGATGCTATCACATCCCGAACGTGTTGTGGTCGATTGTAACGTTGCGAGATAGGTAGTCTGTTTTCTCTCCGCTGCGACACGACACTCCTCATCGTAGCAGCTGTCCTTTTGCCTTTTACAAAAACCAATTGTTTCGTTTATAGCTGTACGTAAGGAGCGTGAAATGCCGTCACGCAGTTCCCTTATACCGAGTTGCTGATGAGTGCTCTCAGAGAGCAGGAGTGTAAGACGGATGATTGCAACTTCTCGACGTCGAACCTTACTTGTGTTTTTTGCTGCGCAGTGGCGGGTGCGTAACTTCGTTGAAACAAGATAGTAGTCCGAGTGGATTCAAGAGCCTCGGAGCGTACGCACACTGGAGACGTTTCATCCGTCTATCACAATATGATCGATCTGATTGACACGTCACGCAGTTCCCTTATACTGAAATCGAACCTTCCTTGTGTTTTTTGCTGCGCTGAGGTGGGTGCGTAACTTCGTTGGAACAAGATAGTGGCCCGAGTCTATTCAAGAACCGCGGAGCGTACGCACACTGGAGACATTTCTTCCGTCTATCACTATATGATCGATCAGCCAGGTAGATTGTGTCAAAGATATCATATTTCGGACCCCGGCGAAGTCGATCAAGAGGAAACTTGGTCCAAGGCTGGAAATCGTTAGCTGTGTGAGCCAAATATAAAAGAATTTTGGCCACTCCCAAGTGAATGGCGCTCAGAGAACTTTCCTCACTTCCGTAAACTTCTACACATGCCAGCAATATGAGAAACTAAGCAATTTATTTTGGTCTTAGGGATGAAAGCTTCAGTCCGGTAAACCACCGATATTTATTAAATGAAACTCACAGTGTGAAATTATAACCTTGAGTTTGAATTTTCACACTCATGAGCTAACGCTTTACCTCGATTTAGCAATGTCCATGTATTTCTCCGTCTATCCACCTATTTGTATACATATCCGTATATAAGCGAACTAGTCCCTTAGTGTCGGAGATGTCGATCTCATCAAACAAATTATTCAGATCGGCCGAACATAGCTATATGGTCTCGAAATCAACTTTCACCACTTTTCCGAAATAATCGCAGTTTATAAAAGGGAAATGAATGGCCTTCGACCCTTACTAGGACTTTAATACTTCATGCAGTTTCAGTAAATTAGACACTTAGCTTAAATAAACCCGTTCGGCGAAGTAAAAATTATCAAAAAGTTCTTTTTTTCGTAAACAACCCACTGTACGTCTTAACAACGCAGTGATGTTTGTGCATGTAACTGAATTTCGATGCACATCCCATGTAACGGTAGGAGGACGCAGCGTTGCGCATAGTCGGGGAGCGAGGGAGGCGCACACCAGCGAATCAGTGAAATCGAAATTAATTTAAAAACTCATAAAAGCTGAAACTATTAACTGCATAAGTTCATTGCATACAAGTGTGTGCGGGCGTAAGAAATAAAATGAAATCTCGTGCGCCGGCAAGCGTTCAATTGAAGCTGAAAATACCGTTATATTGCAATAAATTTTAACCGCTTCCGCAGCATGTGCGCTGCGACCGCTGATTGCATGAATTTTATAATATTATTTGTATTTTTATTTGCACATTCCACATTCCACATTTTCACATTTTACTCAGCCTGCGGTTGCATATCATTTAGGTTGCAAAAACAAAATGCCGACGTCAATGGGTTCGTAAACAAATTAATTTGCATTTGCATAGACAATGTTTGAACGGCAGTCAAATACTTGAAAACTTGAAAAAAAAACAACGAAAACAAATACAATTTTCCAATACTTAATGGCAAAAATTTTCATATTCAAATTTTGCAATATTTGTTGCTTGTCTTTAGTATGTGTACAGTGGTGAGCACTAAAATAAGAACGAAGTATTTTAAATGCCTTTAATGGAAGATCAAAGCAAGTTTAATGGCTTAGAAGGAATTAGAACTGTTAGCCGAATCTTTGGTATCGCATTGATGAGTTAGGTTAGGTTCTATCGCAGCGAATGTCCCACCAGAATACAGCTAACCTTTGGTTCTTCTTATTTCATTTATTGATTTTATTGATTTATTGATGTAGACAACGCTTACGCGGTTATAGCCGACTTTATAACAGCGCGCCAGTCGTTCATTCTTTTCGGTGTTTGACGCCAATCGGATATTCCAATTGTAACCAGGTCCTTCTCCACCTGATTTTTCCAAAAGAGTGAAGGTCTTCCTCTGCTTTATATAGCAGGATTAGTTACATGTAATATTTGGTCTTTTTTGGTCGAGGGAGGACTTTACTTCTCAATTACCTACTGAGCCGGAAGTAACACCTGTTGGCAAGAGTTATTCTGCGTTGGATTTCGAGGGTCACGTTGTTGTTGGTATTAATGCTGCTTCCAAGACAGACGAAATTATCTACGACTTCGAGGTTATGACTATCAACAGTGCCGTGGGATCCAAGACGCGAGTGCGACGACTGTTTGTTAGATAACAGTAGATATTTCGTCTTGTTTCGGTCACTACCAGACCTATTTGCTTCGCTTCCTTATTCTGTCTGGAGAAAGCAGAACTACCAACGCAGTTGCCGAGGCCAATGATATCAGTATCATCGACGTACGCCAGCAGCTGTACACTCTTATAGAAGATTGTACCTTCTCTATTCAGATCTGAACCTCCAGGAGTAGATTGAAGAAGTCACACCAAAAGGTGCCGCTTTGACTGAAACCTGGTTTGGTATGGTACGACTTGGAGTGATCCTTCCCGATTCTGACGGAGCTTATCTTGGCAGCAACAAGATAGTGTTTCGAGTGAGTGCTAGGACATCGGAGCATACGCACGTATAAAGCACTTCCGTCTGTTACAACATGATCGATCTGGTTGCTGGCTTTTCGACGACTGTACATATGTACGTATATTTTTCAGGGTCTCCGACATTTCCTTCTGTGCGTTACAATCTTCGTGCCAAACTTAATATATCCTGTTCTGAATTTAAATTGAAACCTTAAGCAGGTGATAATTCAGAGTGCGTTTTTAAATATACTTAGACCAAACAAACAATAAATCTGAGCAAAATCTGGGTCTTTCCATGACACCAATTAAAATGCTTAAAATAATATTTAATCTCACTTTTTGATTACCGATACATACATTAAGTATAACTTTGGTTATACTCAGGAGTGACTCCGGTTGTTCGTAGAAAGTTATTGACATCAAAAGGTTGAGCCATCACTGTACTGTCTGGTTAGAAATATGGTTTGTGTTTAGAAAGCTTTCTCTCTGCCTCTCTATCAATCGCTCCCTCTCTCTTATACTCTCTCTCTCGATCTCTAGACTCTCTCTTAGTTGACTCGGTCATTTTTTCTGGAAAGTTTTCTAACCCTCCCGATCATCGTATTAGCTATCTAAGACTTCTCTCCAGCTGATTCGATCTTGTTGTCGTGGATAACATCTTTGTTTTTTCTCAATATTTAATATTAATGATATTTTTCGGTGAAGACTATAATTGATTGAATTAATTGATCTGGTCCAAAAGTTCAAGTTAAATTATTGTGATTCACAAACCTAGCTCGGACATGTTCTAACTAACAGAAGACTAGTTTTCGGGGGAGGTCGCCCTAATTTGGAAATGGAAACAATGAAAGGAACACTATATTTCCAAAAACTACCAATAGTCGGGATTGCTCAAAACTATGAAAGATACCAAAAGTGATTTGCACGATTTAAAAGTATTGATTTTGGTTTGAAAGGCAAAGATCGTAATAAGTGGGCAAAAAGGTTCGAAGAAGAGGACCGGAAGCATTGCTTGATGAAGACTGTTGACAAAGACAAAACTGAGAGAGCTAACGAAATATTTGGGAGTCACTCAAGCAGCTATTTTAAAACGTTAAAAGCAGCGGGACACATTAAAAAATACAAAAAAAAATGTTTGAAACCAAGGAAAAGAGAAATACAATTTTGCTGTAAGAAATGCAGTTTCAACACTGAGAAAAGAAATCGTTTTTGCATCGGATTGTGACTGCTGATGAAAAATGTATCCACTGCGACAACCCAAATGCAAAAGATCATATGAGATCATATGAGAATATGCTTGGCGCCCCTGCAATACTCGGTATTTAGTGGAATCAGAAGAGCTTGCTGTATTATAAGTAAGCTTTTAAAACTCCGAAATTTGTGAGTAAACATGAGATAATAGTTTTCCATCATGAACAAGGTATTAAAAATTACCTTGCTTCATTTTGGCGCAATTCGGTTGGAATGGAATCCACAAATTGCCAGAAAGATGGAAAAATGTTATAGCTTCTGATAAGCAATACTTTGAATAATAAATAAACGTTAAAATTTTGGATTACTACTATAGGCAAAAAATAGTAAGACTTTGTTCATAATATTAAAATTCCTAATTTATTCTACGAAATCTATCACGTCCCCCTGAAAGTAATCCCTCTAGGCTATAATGGACAATGGACTTGTGCCAACGTTTTTTCCAATCCACGAAACAGTTGTTAAAGTACATTTCTGGTATAGCCTTCAATGCGCTTGGAGAATCACGTTTAATGGCTTCAGTTGATTCAAAAAGGTTTCCTTGGAGTAGTCGTTTGAGTTTGCTTAACAGCCAAAAATCACTCGGAGCTAAATCAGACGAATACGGTGGTCGCGGCACGATATTGGTTGAAAACTTGGGGAAAAACTCTTTAGGAATCCATGTAGTATGAGATCCAAGACTCATCGCCAGTAATAAGACGTTTCTTGAAATCCTGGTAGTCGGAAGGCATTGTTTCACAGAGGTTAGCTCTTCTTCTTCTTAATTGGATATTCCAAGCGAAACCAGGTCCTTCTCCACTTGGTCCTTCCAACGGAGTGGAGGTCTTCCTTTTCCTCTGCTTCGCCCGGCGGGTACTGCGTCGAGTACTTTCAGAGCTGGAGTGTTTTGACCATCCGGACAATATGACCTAGCCAGCGTAGCCGCTGTCTTTTAAATCGCTGAACTATGTTGATGTCGTCGTATATCTCGTACAGCTCATCGTTCCATCGAATGCGGTATTCGCCGTGGCTAACGCGCAAAGGACCATAAATCTTTCGCAGAACTTTTCTCTCGAAAACTCGCAACGTCGACTCATCCGTTGTTGACATCGTCCAAGACTCTGCACCATATAGCAGGACGGGAATTATGAGTGACTTATAGAGTTTAGTTTTTGTTTGTCGAGAGAGGACTTTGCTTCTCAATTGCCTACTCAGTCCGAAGTAACACAGAGGAGTCATGTGTAGAAGTTCACGCAAGTGAGGAAAGTTCTCTGATCGCCATTCACTTGGGAGTGGCCAGAAACGATTCTTTTACACATGGCTCAAGCAGCTCACTACTTCCGGTCTTTGACCAAGTATCCTCTGGGTAGCCTAGAACATCTTTTTGAAGGCGAGCTAAAGTGAGAAGGCGAAACATCCCCTGCATAGGGTTGTGCGCTGGGTTTGGGACCCGCCACGTAAAAAAACATCCCCAGTGAATAGGTATAACCAGCCTCGGATGAGAGACAGACGTTAGCTGCTTTTCGAAAAAAATTTAGTGATTTTTCTTTCTTTTCTTAGGTCCAAATGATCTTTCAAAATGGTTTTCGCTGATCCTTCCGATATTCCCGCGATGCCAGTAAGATTTCTGACTTTTATTTGTCTAATTCCAAGCACCAATTCCTTTATTTTATTGACGTGTTGATCAGCAGTTGATGTTGGTAGGGGTCGTGAACATGGTTCGTCGTCAACGCGTTCTCGACCGAAGGCCTTTTCCAACATTCTGAATACGGAAAAAGTAGCTTATAATCTTTGGTTAATTATTTCACGGCTTCTAAGCTGCAGAGCTTTAATTATATTCTACCATAATAATATGAAACTTTAACAACTAAGACTTACGAGAATATCAATGAAAGATATCACTTGCCTTAGGTTAGAATAATTTCATGGTGTGGTGGACTGCGCATGGAATTACCCACTGGGTATGCACACACACAATTATAAATCACACGTACAGCAAATGTGTGAGTCTTCATTAAGGAACATTTGACGTGCACGCAATTTAATTTAGTTGAAATTATTTGAATGAATAGTTGTTGTAACGGGCTCTACACTAACTTACACACACGTTCAAATATATGTATTTATAAGTGATGTATAATGAGAAATGAGTGTGTTTGGATATTTGATTATATGAATGCAAGTTGTTAAGTGCATATTTACACATACACTCAAGCGCGTTTGTGTGCAAATAAGTATGAGCAACTTTAAATAAAATAAAATTATATTTTATTTGAACGTTTATATGGCGTGATGAGCGTAAAAATTGCAGTTTACTACATAGCTTCTGTAAATGGCTATAAAATATTAAATGTAAATTTTTACTTAAACAACGCCATACATACCTTAACTCTAATTGAGAGAATCGCTTTATGATATTGACTTTAAGCAAAATTAAATGCAAGTAAATGGAAAAATGTTATAAAGCCCGTAATTTATTTACGAACCTTCAGAGAGGGTTAGGTCATTAAGCGGCTGAGTAGCGAAACGGAAGATGCTGTCTTCGAAAATTTCATCTTTTCTAAAAGTAGTGACTTTTAAATAATTTGTATGCTTATTGTTATACTATCAACCAGCCTAGGCTAGGGGATGAGAAATGCCTTCCGCATCATAAGTGCTGTCGTCACAGCAACGGTATGTGCCACCTGCAGGTCACTAAGAACCTCATCCTGAAACCAAATTTGCATTACTTCAGTGTGGCGTTCCATTTTTCCCATTGAGAGTTTTACAGTAGCGCACCTGCATCCATATGCTGCTTTTTGCTGCAAATTTCTGGTTCATCCCTCAGTTTGCTTCACTCTCCATCGTGACCTTGATTAAATTGTCCACGTTTATTGGGCGAACCAGGTCTTCTATGGCAGTGCGTTCTCGTTGCCAACGCACTCATTCAAAGAATGTGTGTTCAGCGTCATCTTCTATCGCGTCGTTGTACAGGCATGACGGCTCTTCGGCTTTTTCCATTATGTGGAGGTACTTTTTGAAGTATTCGTGACCGGATAACAGCTGAGCTGTGTAAAAATCGACTTCTCCAAACTTACAGCTTGACCATAAGTTTCGGTCTTTGATTAGTCAGACCGTCCATCTGCCGCGACTCTCATTCTCACATGTTCGTTGCCATGTTCTTTTATTTAGCTCCCACAGCTTTTTTCTTTCGTATGCCAGAAGGTCAGACGAATCGTACTTAATTGGCTACGCGGAGGACATGATCGCTTATTACTAATATTGCTTCACCTGACACTGTTGGGTAGACTGATGCAAATTGGAGGGCTGCGAAGCGGTGCACTCTGGCCACACTATCTTACGCCGGTTTTCCTTTTTCAGCACATCTGCCCAGATTTGTTCCATTTAATAGGACGCTGATTGTCATCGACATTAAGAGCTTTCTCCTTCCTTGGCTGAGGCCCCTATGTTAGCCATTAGTCTGCTAATTTGGCAGGTGATTTTTGCTGCCCTTCCTGCGGCGTTGGATTTATATCCTGAAAGTTAGTCTGGGGTCCAGTCTTACGCTTCAGTAGTTTACTGCTTTTTGTGTACTTAAAATATACATAGTCACTTGCATACTTATTTCGTGGAGCTTGTGCTTATTTGTTAGCAGTAGTGGCTCTGTTTTTCCCGTAGTGAGCTGGAGGTTGTGTGAGTCGAACTCTCTTCGCGCTTCTTCTGTATCTCTTGCTGTAATTACTGCTGCAATGTCGTCCGCGTAGCCAATTAAGTACGATTCGGCTGGCTTTTCGAGTTTTATTACAGCGTCGTAGCTGATGTTCTTCTACACTTTCAATGACGCATTTTATAGCTCCTAGAGTTGATCTGCCGGGTCTAAAGTCGTGTTGTCTAGGTGAGAATCCTCCAGCTTCGTTGATAGCGGCTGCGAGTTTGCGTGTAACTAGCCGTTCCTTCAGCCTTACAGCTGTGTCAATATATGCATAATGGACGTTATGCTAAAACTGGGATCTCCTTTTTCCTTATTGATTCGCTCCATCCATTTTCCAGGATTCAGGGAATATCCCGGCTGCGAAGCAGGCGTTGTACATATTCAATAATACCACCGGTCGCTCTGCAGCAATTATTTTCAAGATTTCTGTTGGGATGACGTCCCCGATGATTGGTTGGTCTTGAGCTTGCCAGTAGATAGTTGCAGCTCTTTGAGTGTGAACTGGGGGATTTGCTGAAGCCTTAGAGTCTGTTATGGATTACCAGCCTTTTTTTCGTCTGTGGGAAAGAGTGCGTTGACGATGTAATCCATTTAGGTAGCGGTTAAGTCTGGTCGAACACCGACTTTTTTCATTACTATTTCCTAAGTCCTTAGAGGTTTTGTAAGTAATTTGGTAATACCACTCTCATAGAAACCCTCATCGTCTTCCACGAACTGAGACAGCCAATTTTCGTAACCTTGCCTTGCTGCGAATTTTTCACCAGCAATATTATACCCAATAAACGGAAATAAGTAGTAATCATTTTATTCTAAGTCCGGTCTGGATACAAAAGAACTTCTTAACTCAGCATCCAAAGCTCTTGGCAACTCACTATCGACCCTGATGTCGTCCAGCTGGCACACCATTTTTCTTCTATTATACAAAGCTGGCCGCTTCTGGACGATTCCTTTCTTTTGACGGTCCAATTTTTGACAGTACAGGTCCGAATTAAGAGTTTGGCTGTAGAGAAGCAGCTCATATTGTTCCCTGACAATCCCACCAAACACTTAGAAAGACTTTTTGGTGCGTTAATTCTGTCTTGGTAATTCTAGCAGGTTGACCGCAATTCGACCGTGATCGTTTCCCTTGACGTTGTTGTTAATGACCCACTTTTTATCACTAGCATTAATCCGCTTGAGATAGTGATTTTATTGCGATTCGCAAATGAAAATTGTTCCATTAGGTTCTTTTGCGTTAACTCGTGTACCACCCATACATCGAGCTTCTTATTATATCTAGCCTTCTTTAAATGGCTCCGAAGCTTCTGTGCAACCTTTAACGCCTGGTTAAACGAAACAATGCTTACATAATGGTCCACCTCGATGATTTCCAAAATTTGATCGATATTTTCGACAATTGGCCTTCCAGAGCAATGTACCATGCTTGACGACAAAATAACCTGAACTGAATTGACGAAAACACTGTTGTGTGTGGTTGGCCGCTACAGTACAAGTATTAGGACCATAAATACTGTAGATATTTTCAGCCATTTAACGAAGTTGATTCCTAAAAATGATGGTATACAGAACACAGGTATGCACGAACTAGAAGAGTCCAGAAACCTTTAAACCTGTTGGGCAAGGCTACTACCAATATTTTTGCGGTGTGGCTTGCTTCATAAGAAGATACTCAAGAGTGGAATATGTAAAAGTAAACAGTAAATACCTAACTATCAACTGCTTTCGATTTCATTGCCGTCGTTTGAAGATTGAAACAAAATTCTTTCTTGCAAGCAGTAGACTTCGCTTCTGTAAAAAGCTGCAAAGTACTCAAGCATACAGAACTTTCTTAAAACATATTAATACAAACAGGTATTGAATAAATGAAGAAATCGGCAATATATAAAATGTATTCGACTATGTACATACTATTTTACGATATCACAGTCAAACTATAGTTGAATTGAAAGAACTGGGACTCGAAGCTCAATAGATGAAATATGTGTCGATCAACCGCTTCCAGGAGCCTATGAGCTTGTTCGCGCTCTATTTGCTACAAGATTTCGAGAAAATGTTATTCCAGCAACCTTTTCATGTCGAATACACCAAAGGTGATTTTAATTCCATGCTGTGAAAATTCCTCTTCTTCAAAAATTTCAATGGAAAACACATAAGGCTTAAAGTATTAATAATACTCAGTCAGTGTCTTGTCCGGAAAGTAATAGGATTGATTTTCTTGAGCAAATCCAAAGTGTAAACGATGCTCATTGTCTTTTTCGACATCAAAGGCATCGTCCACCATGAATTTCTTCCTCCTAGACAAACCGTCAACGCCCAATTTTTACGTGGAAGTCGCCAAGAGACTCAAACGAAGGGTCAATCGGGTCCGACAAGACATCGCAGCAAATTGGAAGTTGCACCACGTCAATGCAACGGCTCACACCGCCCTTTTTGTGAACAGCTACCTAACCATGATCGCCATTCCAAAGCTTCCGCAAAAAGCCCAGATGTGCCCCTTCGGACTTTTTTTTGCTTCCTTACCTAAAAAGGGCCGTTGAAGTGCAATCATTTTGAGACGACAGAGGGGATCCAAGTAACATGCACCTCGGCTCTCAAGGCTATTCCGGAGAATGCCCTCCGTGACGCCTTCAATGCTTGGAAATCGCGGCAGCGCTGCATCGACGCTGAACGATCCTATTTTGAAAGTTTTTAAAGAATTGTAACGATTGATTCAATAAATTTTTTTTTTAAATCAACTAAGTCCTATTACTTTCCCGACAAACCCTACAGCTGTCATACAAACTGACCGATTAAAATTAAGCCCATGTATGGAGCACTGTTTTATTTAAAAAAATATCTTCACGAAATGTATCTGTAGCATAGATTATTTTCCGAGACAATACTAGAATTTCCGAACGTATTGACCAGATCGAATTACTGTCATGTCATACAAACTGTTCGACCGAAATTAAGTGCTCTTATGGAAAAGTGTTTTGTTTGACAAACCCGTTTATGCTACAAGAAATGTACTTATGTTGCTTCGGTGCAACCACTCCGTAAGTAACCTGGTTTTTAGGTACAACTTCTTCAACCTAACCTAACTTTATAGACTTATTGATGACTATTGAACTGAGACGTGTTCTTGAAGTCTAATGCAGACAATATGCTAGTAAATAATGAAGTAACAATAACAGCATTAAATTAAATATAATTATTTACAAACTCTTCTGCTGCTCAACAAGACAATTCTCTAAGCTTCTTGAGGCTCACAAGTCATTTAGTATATTGTGTGACCAATTTCACCCATTAGGTGCAGACGGGGGTTTACACTAGCCACTTTTACTTTCAACAAGAATTACTAATCCCGACAAAGTCAAAGTAAAATATACATAAGTATGTGTGTGTGCTTCGTACACTTGGCTGCACAATGAAATGCGATCTCGGACGCCTTCGCGCCGCATTGAAGTGTGTAATGCAGAGCACACTTGAGATAAGGATTTCAATTCACACTACCATACACAGACTTACACTTACTT
Organism: Bactrocera tryoni; assembly: GCF_016617805.1. NCBI lineage: Eukaryota > Metazoa > Arthropoda > Insecta > Diptera > Tephritidae > Bactrocera > Bactrocera tryoni. Next base: position 70,423,391 of record NC_052500.1, read on the forward strand.
ATGTACATATATACATTTATGTATATGTGGATATATACTTATATTATTTGATATGTATGTATGTTTGTACAGCAAAGCAAAGCGCTTAATGAGTCAACAAAATATTTGTTTGCGCCTTTGTATGCTTCATAAAAATATGAAATTGATAAAAATCGCTGTTGCTATTGTTGTTGTTGTTTTTATCACAAAACTGCATGAAATCATGTTTTATTTCATTTTACAATCTTCTTCAAAGTACTTGTGTTGGTGTGTGTGTGTGTTTATGATTGGTTTTATTATTGTTACTACATGCACGCACCTAATCTACGAAGAACGTGTGAACATGTGTGTGTGTTGGTTGGTGATGTCCTCTTTGTCTGCAACTAAATCGCCACTTTGTGTTATCAATGCAATAATAAAGTTTATGGTTGATTTTCTTCACTGTTTTGTACATACATACATATTCTTCTTGTGTTTCTTTGTCATATATTTACATATACATATATGTATGTATGTATGTGTGTTTGTGTTAGATACAGTGGCGTATCTAAAAAGGAAATTTTAGGTATCTCGGACCACCTTTTGTTAGTATTAGAAAATTTAGTGTTATTACACTCTGAACAGGGTAAATTAAGAGGAAACGTCGATATATATATAAATGATCAGCGTGACGAGCCATGTTCGTTTTGTCTGTCCGGTCGCCCGTCTGTCTGTATAACATTTACGCTCAAGATATCGATTTGAAATTTTTAGAAGACTTTTTCTCCTTAAGAAGCTGCTCATTTGTCGGAATTACCGTTATCGAACCATTATGTATATCGCTGCCATACAAACTGATAATTCAAAATCAGATCCTTGTATGAAAAACTTTTTTATTTGAAAAGATATATTCACCAAATGTGGCATACATTATTGTCCACGTGAAGCCAGGACCGTCGGTTGTATGATCTACAACTTTGCTCCCGCCGTTTTCCAATAGATGTCTCTAGGGTCAAGTACTGGTCGTTTAAATCGATTAAATCGTTTTATATCGATCTTGGACAATTGTGTCAACATTAACCCAACAAAATATTTGCAAAGATCTGTTTGCATCCCAAACTTATTGTCAACTGAAAATGTCACTTTTTGAGCCGAATTCTCGACATTTGCGGGAAATTTTGCTTTTCTTTTTTAATACCAAGAAAAGTGCGGCTGAGGCTCATCGAATGCTTTCGAATACGTACGGTGAGGCTGTCCTAAGTGAAAGAACATGTCGCGAATGGTTTGAACGTTTTAAGAATGACTTCATAATCGTCATCGTCGAAGACCGGCATGATGGTGGAAGGGAGAAGATTTTCGAAGATGCTGAATAGGAAGTATTACTCGACCAAGTGACACAGCAAGCCGTATCAAAACGCCTCAAAGCCATGGGAATGATTCAGAAACAAAGTAACTGGGTTCCTTACGACTTGAAACCAAGAGATGTCGAACGGCGCTTCTTTGCATGTGAACAGCTGCTTCAAAGGCACAATCGAAAGGGATTTTTACATTGCATTGTAACTGGCGACGAAAAATGGGTCGACTACGATAATCCTAAGCGAAGAAAGCCATGGGGAAAGCCTGGACATGCCTCCACGTCGACGGAAAAACCGAACATTCACGGCGCCAAGGTTATGCTCTGCATTTTGAGGGACCAGCTGGGAGTGATATATTATGAGCTGCTAAAGCCAAGTGGAATCATCACAGGAGATCGATACCGATTGCAATTGATGCATTTCAGCTAAGCACTAAAAGAAAAACGGCCACAGTACGAGGAAAGACACGATAAAGTCATCCTCCAGCATGACAATGCTCGGCCTCACATCGCAAAGGTGGTCAAAAAATATTTGGGGACGCTGAAATGGCAGATCTTACCCCACCCGCCGTATTATCCAGACGTTGCGCCATCTGACTACCACTTGTTCCGATCGATGGCACGCGGTCTAGCAAACGAGCACTTCAGTTCCTGTGAAGAAGTCAAAATTTGGATTGATACTTGGATCAACTTGAAAGATGAGGAGTTCTTTCGTCACGGAATATGCGTGCTGCCAGAAAGATGGTCAAAAGTAGTAGCTAGCGACGGCCAATATTTTGAGTTACATTTTTCAAACCATTTTTATACAACAAAGCCTTAAATTAAAAAAAAAAAAAAACGGCGGAAGCAAAGTTGTAGACCTTAAATTGATTTTTCGGTACGCAATTGACTAATGACTGAGCTATTATGGTCATAAGTGCTAAGGAACAGCTGTTCTATACTATCCTCAAGAAGAACAGTGTCACAAGCTGCCGCAAATTCTGTCAATTCTGTTTTTTTAATATTTTTTATGAAGTTTATTAGAGGTACTTTGGGAAAGATTACATTATTTCAGAAATCAACTCAATAACTATACAGTAAACCTTGAGAAAAGACCGGTTGATTTTAACGGCAACTTACAAAAGGGAAAAGTAGTCGCTTTTATATTATTTTTGTTTTGATACTAAGTCGAGACTATCTTTCTTGCAGTTGTAAGCGGTATAATGGAATGGAGAAATTTACTAGTTTTCAATCGCTTCTGAACGGATAAAGGACTTTTTAGGTAGGTCTGTAATGGCAGAATGTCGCCGATGGTCGTTCTGTTATAGAAAGAATTTCATAACATTCGTAGAGATTGTCTCACACCAGTACTTCTTGGCAGCCGTCAGTGTATGTAGTTTAGACTTCGAAAAACTGGTATCTCAGACATCTCGAAAATGAGTACTCCTTGTTCCGTTATGTCTTAATTTAAGATTTTCTAAAACTGAACGAGAACTTTAGAACTAAAAGAAATCGTTTAGTATCAAACTTGGTTTCTGATAAGGACTAATTGTCAAACGTGGCCGAAGTATAAATAATTTTACTAAAGAAACGTCCCTAGATTGGATTGGTAGTCGGTAAAAGAGGTCTGATATTGAAAGATAAAGAGAATATTATAAACAGAGAGTATATTCACATCGTAACTCCAAAAGAAAATACTCACATTGAGGACCAAATTTATAACTTCTTTCATCTAACCCGTCCTGATGCCTTGGGCATATGAGTGGAACCTTACTGTATATCATGAACCGAATATTTCCTTTGAATCGCTCGACCGACCGATCATGGGATTGACGTAATCGGACCCTTTTTTATCCAGGCGATGATTATCAACTTAGCTGCATTCATTACAGCATAACATGAACCAACTCCTTCCCTAGAGTCGTGCTCAAGGCAGTCGGATTGACGTTTCTGGAATGAACCCAATTTTTTATCCAACCGTTGACCGAATCAAATTAGCCGCATTCCTTACAGTAGGTCATGTACCGAGTCTTTCGCTGGAATTGTGCTCAAGACAAAAGTCGTTTTGTTTTCATGTGAGTCCCTGCGACGACGGCCTTACCCCACGGCGCTTAAAAACACATAGATCAAAACAACGCATTGATCATCGCCCCAAATAATACATGTTTTTTCCGAGTATTATTTGGTTCCAATTGGACAGGTTGGTCGGATTCGAGGCCGACCTAACACCTATGCCGTTTTGTGGATCCTGCACCCGGCCGCAGTGCGACTCCACACTGAACTGAATTTGAAATTCTAACTGCCTTTACGTTTTAAACACAACCACCACAATCTCCTCAAAGAGCCAAACCCAATGAACAGATTCAAGCGAACTTCGAGGGCTACCTACTTCCCTTGGAACCAGATTTATGTCTCCGATCAGACCTTGTAGCTTTTGCTACTACCAGTTGAGCACCCATCAAACTCAATGACTGGTAACATTTGTCGCTTGAACTTCAAATGTTTTTTCTTTTTAGTGAGTCTCACTCAAAGTTTAAAATAACAGTTCAAGCTGAGTATTATAGCACTATTTCTGACAAGATTATGCTGAAATTTCCATGCAAGCAAAATAGCAGAAATATTGCATATTGGATTTTAGTCGCCTCTTACTACAGGCATATCGGTAGAATGGGAACGGGTCGGTGCTCCTGCATCCTCTTGTGTTCTACTACTAGATAGCTGAGCCTCGCGGATGCTTGGCCAACGCTTGCGCAGTCGCAGAAGCCTTTTGGTCCAAGATAGAACGCAGGAGATCTAGCGATCTGTTTGCCCTCAGTAAGGCTAGCCTCTCATTAGTAGTGGGACTCTTAACAGGCTACTGCCCCATTGGCATACATGCTGTAAGATTGGGAATCTTACCGGACGCCGTATGCAGAAGTTGTTTGGAGGAAGATGCGGAAGAAACATGCTAACACTTCGTTCTTGACTGTTCCGCGTTTGGGAGATCAAGACTTAAGACACTTGGGAGCACATACCTAAAATCCGGTCAATACCTCCGCTAGCCCTCAAATACCTAATACAAGAGTTTTCGAATTTCTTGTTGATTTTTCACCGTATGCAAGGACTTAATGATAATCGAAGATGGTATTTGTAATACCAATTTGTTTTCTGGTAATAATATATGTAGTATTAAAATACCCAAAACCCCTACCCGAAAACTTTCTGACTCCGACTGTGCATGTAACCACTGATGTATACATATATAGCTATATACAAATACATATATATTAACATGTAGGCAAACACATCTAGAAATTTATATCTACAAGTACATACATACATATGCATATTTATTTGAACACTTTTTAGATCACAAATCTACATACCTACAAACGAGTATATAAATATTTATAAACTTTTTATTGAGTAATTTTTTTTTATCCATTTGTAACACCTTGCTACGACTGCTGCATACATACATATGCATGCAACCCATTCTTAAGACCTTTTTTGATCCCGTCGCATTAATTATTGTGTGCGTCGCCGTGTGGGGTTTCTGAAATTTCCATTTTATTATTATCGCAAACAATTTAAAATTCCCATTTGCGTATGTCATTGAAGAAAAAGTCAGGAAAATGAGACAAACAGCGAAAAATTAAAATAGAGTAGGCACAAAAACAAAAAGGAAATTATGCAAGACAGTGTCCACTGGGCCTAGTTGTAAGGGCCCAACGCGCTCATAACCTTGTCACCTGAGTTGAATGGCTCGCCTTCAGTCGGCTGGGTTGGCTATCGGTTGGTTTTATGCACCCGCAATTAAATTGCTTCGATTAGCTATTTAATATAGACACATACATATCTATATACATACAGTTGTAAATACATACATACATATATACACTTTTATTATATTTATTTTCTGCTGAAATATCATATTTGCTAATAACACTCATAAAATCCTAATCGTAAAATAATAATCGTTTTTTCTTCTTGTACTTTACAGTTAAGTAATTTATGAGCGGAATTGTCGGAAAAATGGCGTTTTGTTGATTTGTCTTTGTGGTCAAAACGGGGGGAAAAAATGAAGGACCCAAAGGAACTTTTACAAGAAGTGAATATAGAAGTAAATAATAAAATGGAGAATGTGGAAGGCGATTCAAATGACAGAGGTGAGTGAATAGCGTTAAAATAGCGTAAGTCGATTTTTAAAAAATCTGATAAAATTCGCTTAGAATTGATTTTAAGTGGTTTAAATCGTGATTTATGATCTTAAATACATTATTTTAAAAACTGCGTTGCAACAACAACAACAAAAAATTTTACCACTAAAGCTAAGCCGATTTTATACAATTTTGAGTTGAACATTTTTTTTCTTTTTATTTTATAAACTAAAATTTTCAAACAAACATTTTAAAACAACAACAACAAAAATTTCAAGTGCTGAAGCTTAAGTCGATTTTATACAATTTTGAGTTGAACGATTTTTTTGTTATTTTTAGTGCTTGCAATTATATTTATGATTTGTGGCGAGCGAATAGAGTTAAAATGGCGTAAGTCGGTTTTGGAAAATTCTGAAAAATTTTGATTTGATTTAATTTTAATTTGCTAAAAGCGTATTTTATAACCTTAAATGTAAAAAAAAATAAACATTTTAAAATAACAACAACAAACATTTCAAGTGCTGCAGCTTAAGTCGATTTAATGAAATTTAGAGTTGAACTAATTTTTGTTGCTTCTTAGCGTTTTTGGAAAACATAATATTTAAAACTTAAAATTTTACAACAAATATTATACAAAAACAACAACAACAACAACATTTTTAAGTGCTTAAACTTAAGCCAATATAATGAAATATTGATTATTTGTTATTTTTCAATTATATTTTTTTACTAGAGGTAGATGAACGGCATTAAAACAGCATAAGTCGATTTTGGTAAATTCTCAAAAGCCGATTTGAGTTAATTTTCAGTGGCCGCAATCGTATTTTATAACCTCGAGGTGCATAAGTAATATTTTACAACAACAAAAAGGAGATTTTTAAGCGATGCAACTTAAGTCAATTTTCTAAAGTTTTCAGTTGAATTTTTTTTTTGTTTTTTAGTGCTCGAAATTATTTTTTTTACTTTTAATTTCACAAATAATATTTTACAACGACAACAACAACAAATCTTTAGGTGCTTAAGTTGATTTTATAAACTTTTGAGCTTAACATATTTCTATTATTTTTAAGTGCCTACAATTATATTTTCTGACCTAAAGTATAAAAAAAAATATTTTGCTACAACAACACAATCACAATTTTTTCTTACAAGAACAATAACAAATATTGTTACGACTTTTGAGCAATTTTGAGGAATGACTGCCTTTAATTATTATACTATACTTGTATAAAAATAATTTATTCTTACAACAACAACACAAACATTTTGAAGCGCAAAGACTTAAGTTCACTTTTAAAAGTTTTGAAGTTAGCACTTTTGCGTTCATTTTGAGTTACTAAAGTAATATTTGTCGACTTTAAATGTAATATAATAACCAGAAATCCTAATTTAGTCAAACTTAAGTCGATATTGGAAAATTTTGGGCAGTGCAAAATTGATTGTTTGAACAAATTATGAGTACTTCTTCAATTTAAAGGTTTTAATGAAACAATATTTTTACAACAACAAAAAAAAAACGGAATTATCAAGCGGTAAAGACAATAGCAACACCGAAAAACCAGAATAACAATCCCACCAAACAATCAGCATAACCTTTCATGGCGTCAATCCTGACTTTGCGACCATTTGTTAAGCTTTACCACGCTTGGACCACGACCTTTTTCGAAAATTATTGTCGTATTTGATCCACTTTTCTTCTCCTCTTACCATTTGCTTCAGAAATGGTTCGATTTCATTTCGTTTCAGCAAAGAATCGCAGATGTTAATTCGGTCCATAAATTTTTTCACAGACAATTGATGTGGTACCCAAACAACGAGCTTCTTTTTGTAGCCTGCTTTTTACATTGTTCAAAACTGTTCGATGATGACAGTTAAATTCATTAGCGATGTCAGGGCTGCTTATGTGATCGATCTTTTACATAATTTCATCCACTTTTTCAAGGATAGGTCGACCCGAGCGAGGTAGAGCTTAAAATCTCACCCTTCCAACACTTTATAGTATGACACAATGATCCATGCCAAATTTCATGAACTCCTCTTGTCCAGTAAAAAAGTTTTCCACACAAGAACTTGATTCTGATTGGTCGGTTTATATGGCAGCTATATGCTATAGTGGGCAGATGTTTACAATTCCGACAAGTGAGTAGCTACTTGAAGAGAAAAGGGCGCATGCAGAATTTCAGATGGATAACTCAAGAACTGAGCGACTAGTTCGCATATACATATACAGACAAACTGACAGATGACAGAAAGGATATTGCTATATCGACTTAGCTCGTCACGCTGTTAATTTATATGCCAGATATTTTCATGTGATCTTCAAAATTTCCATTTGGGTGTTACAAACTTAGTGGCAAATCTAACAACTTATTTGAAGACCACAAACCTTTACATTTTAAAAATATTTAGTTTTTAACAACACTAAATCGATTTCTACAAATTCTGAAGAGAGCACTTTTTGCCTTATTTTTTAGCGACTAATCTAATACTTATTAATTTATTTAGATTAAACTGACTTACAACAACAACAAGTTGAAGTCGCATTATAGATATGCTTAAGTAGATTTAGCAAATTTTCCTGATCGTGACTCACAAATTGATTGTGAATCCACCGAATCTAACTTTAAATATTTAACTAAGCATAATACGATCTTATAGCAACAACAATAATTTAAATCCGATAAATGTAAAACTCTGCCATAAATTGGTACCGGAAACAGGTTTCTGCCGTAACTCGCCTTAATTGCTTAAATCCGTTTCGAGCCTCTCGTTTGACCACACATAAATATGTAAATCAAAACGTATTTGATACAAACTAAAGAAAGTAAAGAGAAGCAAATAATTAAACCCAAAAAAGTGTAGACAAAATAATAGTAAAAGGTTAAATCAGATCACTTCCGATGACAGGAAAAAGGCACGCAAAAAGAGCATTCTTATGAATATTTTGCTCATTGTCGTTTAAGTAAATTTCCATTGTCAATATGTAAGCACTTTTTTGTGAATTAAATAAGTATTAATTACAATAAGCATTTAAATATATGTTTGTAAGTGAACAGTAAGCGATTTTGTGCTGTCTCACCGGAAGCCAGGCTCATTATTTAACTTAGTGATCCAGCAAATAATATTTTACGCTTATCGCCAAACATTTTTCTAAAGGGAAATTCAGTGTAGGAAATGTAAACATTATATACACAGGCAAGAATATATTAATATATAAAAGTACATATATATTTATATATGTATATGTAAATTTATAAATAAATATAAAAAAAACTCTAACTTTGACTGCACTAAAGCTAGAATACCCTGCACAAGTGCATCTCTTAAAGGTCTAAAGGGATCAATGAGAAAGGGAGGTGTGTCTACCGAGATATTTCAATCTCAGGACATGGCTACATCAACTCAGCTTATCCCGCCATTTCGAGATTCCCTCCTTTTTACAGAAAAAACACAGAAACTTCAAATTTAATGTGGAATACTTATTATCGTTCGAGTAAACATTCTTTGGCGTTTATTTTTTGAAGATTATCTCTTTCAAATGTTGGCCGTGGCTACGTCTCAGATGGACCATCTGTTGAGTCCAATTTTCACTGACTCGTTCGAGCATTTCGACTGGTATCAGGCGAATGACAATGCGATGTTTTGCTCCAATGCCTGAACCGAAACGGGATTGTCCGCATAGACCTTAGACTTTACATATCTCCACAGGAAACAGTTTAACGGTGTGATATCACACAATCTTGTTGGCCAATCGGTCGGCCCAAAACGTGAAATTATATGCTCACCAAAGTGTTTTCTCAATAAATCCATTGATTGATGCGATGTGTGGGAAATGACACCGTCTTGATGAAACCATATGTCGCCGAGATCACGAGCTCAGGCATCATATAGTTGCTTATCATGGCACGATAACGGTCGCTACACACGGTTACGTTCTCACCGGCAACATTTTCGAAGAATGATTCTACAAGCCCACAAACCACACCAAACCATTGATTTTTTCTGAATGAAATGGCTGCTGTTGAATCCCTTTAGGTTGCATTTCGTCACAAATGCGGCAATTTTTTTGGTTTACATACCCATTGAGTCAGAAATGGGCTTCAACGCTGAACGCTGAAGAATTTGGCTCGAAAACGTGGGATCTTCTTGAAACTTTTCGTTCCATGCGTCAGAATCGACTCCCACGGTATTAGCTACAGCTGCTATATTTTCTTCGCTAAGTGCTGGGCGTGGTCTATTCGGTTGAATATTATCCAATAATGAATGCTGGGTCTCAAAATGGGTGATGGTGTTGCGAATGGTACGCCCAGTAGCCGATTATATTGATCATAAGTTGAGTTAAGCGCGCGAAACACATTCTTTAAAGAACGTGAATTTTCTGAATAAATTTGAACGATTTGTATTGTTGCCTTGATGGGCTTAGCTGGAGCTCCAGTGCTAGTGGCAGCCTTTGTACCTAGACTAAGCTTATCTCTCTTCTTCTGCTTTCTTTTCTGCTTTTTCCATGAGATACGTATCTTGGAACATGTAGAGAGGGAGTGTAGGAAAAAGCAGGTTCGCATCCTCATAGCCCCCATTACGATAGTAACCGATTACGGATAGCACCAGCTATCTGTAAGCTCCGTTCGAGACTGTGCTATTTAAACGTTACCGCCAGGGTGATCCTTTTCACGGGTCACATGATACCTTGAACCAGCCCTTCTACTGTCTACCATGGCAAGACTACCGGACTCGGAATCAGGCGAATATCGTGGCGAAGCCGAAAAAAACACGTCAGAGCAGGTCAAAAATCAAGGTTATGTTGACAGTTTTCTTCGATTATGGAGGTGTGGTGGACTCCGAATTCCTTTCGACCGGCCAAAATGTCAACTGGGAATACTATTTAAGTGTTATGCGTCGTTTGCGCGAAGCTGTACGCAAAAAGAGGGCGGAATTATGTACCGACAACTATTGGTTTTTGAACCACAATAAAGCACCTAGGTCCTTAACGCCCATGGGACATCGCGGCGTTCATTGAACTTTGTTAACAACATTTTTTTTGGAACTATGAAAGGAAAATTAACCGAACTCGATTAAGTTACCCTGTATATTTTGCAGAAAATTCCATTTGTTTTCGCGTGCGATTTCAGCGCGACACTGCTTATCACAAAAGTGACAGTAATTTATCTCCTTATGTTTGACAATCAACTACCACTAAAGCTACGTGAACACAGATTTCGCCACGCCCTTGTTTCGGACAGTATTTTTATTTATTTATTTATTGATAATATTATCTATTGATTACTAAAGAAAGTGTTGAGTATTTATATACGGTTTGTTTGCCTGAAGATTTCGGTGTTTACTTTCATAAAAAATATATATAGTATATTTAAAATATAAATATATTTATTATTATTTGTAATATATGTATGTATATCGCATACAATCCGATTGCACGTTGTTCGCGCCTCGACAAGTGGCTGAACTACAAAAGAATCAGTGTGCGCCTTCATAGACGAGGTGGCTCTGCGATAACCCCGTGCAGCAACCGGACAATGATTATCGTCTTTTCACCATAGACAAATGTGTTGTGTTTGGTGTATGTGGGCGCGAAAGAGAGCGCACCGCAGAGCTGTGATGCAAGGGCGACAAGGTTGTAGACCGCAATCGTTTAATAATCTGGAATGTGTGGGTGTGTGACATGCAAAATATTCATTTCTGTTTATTATACTCGACTATACACATTATTTAGCAATAATATTGATTACTATAAAACGGTACAGTAATGAATTTTAATTGACAACAAAACAGCGATTTGTGTTTTGCGTATTTATAGGCGATGAGGCGTTCGTTTAGCGCGAGCAGCGCTCATTAATAGATCAATCAGGAAAGCCTTCAATAGCGATTGAGACGCAATACCTTAGATTTTATATACCCTGAATAGTGGGTAAGTTGTCATGTAGGCTGTAACGCCCAGTAGGGAACGTCGGACCTATAAAATAATGAGCTGAGTCGATTTAGTCATATTTGTCTGTCTCTATACATATATTCGAATTAGTCACTCAGTTTGTGAGATATTCAACTGAAATTTTGCACATGTCCTTTTCTACCCAATAAGCTGTTTATTTGTCGGAACGGGCGTTATTGGACCACTATAGCATATAGCTGCCATACAAACTGACCACTCAAAATCATGTTCTTATATGAAAAACTTTTTTATTTAACAAGATTTCTTCACAAAATTTGTCACAGATTATTATACAAAGCAACGCTACAATTTCTGAAAAAATTGTTCACATCGGACCACTATAGCATATAGCTGCCATACAAACTAACCGATCAAAACCAAGTTCTTATATGAAAAACTTTTTTATTTGACAAGATATCTTCACAAAATTTGTCGCAGATTATTATACAAAGCAATGCTACAAACTCCGAATAAATTGTTCAGAACGGACCACTATAGCATATAGCTGCCATACAAACTGAGCGATAAAAATCAAGTTCTTATATGAAAAACTTTTTTGTTCCACAAGATATCTTCTCAAAATTTGGCATAAGTTATTACGCAAAGCTATGCTACAAGCTCCGAAAATTGTTCAGATCGGCCCACTATAGCATATAGCTGCCATACAAACTGACCGATAAAAATCAAGTTCTTATATGAAAAACTTTTTTATTTAACAAGATATCTTCACAAAATTTGGTATAAATTATTTTTCATTATAAATCTTTGATCTCCAAAGATATTGTTCAGATCGGCCCACTGTAACATATAGCTGTCATACAAACTGACCAATCAAACTCGAACTCTTATATGACAACTTTTTTATTTGTGTAGGGTGTTAAGGTATTCTACCTTCGGTGCAACCGAACTTAAGGGTTTTTTCTAGTTTTATTCAAACTATAAAATTTCTTTATTTTAGTATTCAGTACGTGCTGAATTTTAAGAAAAAAGCGGTTGACTGATAGCAACGCCAGTTGAATCATCAGCCACAATTATTCCATCGGCAATGTGACATGCATTGATTCTTTTAATTATAGCGTGTTCTGATACATTTCATTTAATAATTTTAGTGAATAATATACATATGTATATATGTATTTACGTATGCATTTTTATAAATTAAAAAAACACATTGTTGCCTTGTGCGCGACGCGATTATTGCTTGCGGCAGTGGTGTGAACGATTAGTCGCGTCGCATTGTGTGAATCATGTTATTTCTTTGTAAACATATCCGTGATTGTTGTTGTTTTAAGATTGCACATGCAATTGTAGGCATAAATAGAAAGGGTGGTTCATATGGGTATTGGGTTGTTTTTATACTCTTGTAATATGTTGCTATAGATAATTTTGTTCACCTAAGTGGATGTATCATCTAAAACTTATCGAGATACATATAGAGTTATATATACTATATACATATAAATGAGCATAGTGATGTACGAAATCTGACCACAGCAATGCCTACTTCTCATATGACACAATTTTAAATTCCATTTGAAATTTTCACTTTCCAGTATACAACTCAAGAATGAATTAACATATCAGGATATAACTTAGCACGAATGATTTATTTAAGGTATGTCATCTTATGTCTAAAAATTGTTCAAGCCCAACCAGACCGGTTCAAACCCATAAATACCGAAAATGGGGACTCCAGTATCCATAGTTGGCTTTTGACCGGGATATACATATGTACATACAATTGAAATTCAGAAAGAATCCTTTCCTGATTCTTTCTGAAATTCTTTCCTGATAGTAGTATGTCTGTGTGCTTCAAATGGGTTGAATCGGCTCAATACTTCAATTAGCCCATAAATACCAAATATAAAGATTTTCGAACTTCCGCATATATCAGCCAATATTTGACTTATCTTAATAAAATGAAAGAAGGTGTTTCTCTTATAACGATGCACGTTTGTGCTTTGACTGATTAAAATCGGTTGAAAACTCGTCCTAACATAATAATTTGTACATTAATCAGTCACAGTCGAGATACGTCACTTCTCTTCTTAAAACGCTAGAAATCAGTTCCACAAGTTCTCAAAATCCTGGACATCGAATCCCAACCTATGGCTGAGATTATATCGAAAATATAAGTCAACCAGTGAGATATGTATATTAATAAAAATCACAAGTATCTTTTTTTGATATCAAAGAGATAAAATCCATCCGGTGCTGCTAGGGGTATATACTTAAAATAATAAAAATTGAACTTTCTGTTGACTTCGCATCGTATATATTGTTCATTATGGCAAAACTCTTCAGTCGCGAACAGCCGAACCTTATATGCCATTTGATCAAATTTGATCCGGACTGACAAAAAATGTTTTTTCGTAGCGACTTACGCCCGAAGAATGGAGGCTGACAGATCGAGAAGACTGCTAGAAATATCAGGAGTAAGGTACCAGGAAAACAATGGAGCATCTCTTCTGCACTTGTTCCGTATTGGCAAGACTACCCTGTAAGCATCTGGGATCCCCACGGTAGGATACACTGATGGTGCTATAGATAGTGAGGCCACAGAGTCTGCTAAAATTTGCGTCAAGCGTGGCTTATTGGCCTACCAGATAAACCTAACCTAACCTATATAAATCTTAACTTTCGCCTTCAAATATATACCTTTTTGCGCCAAAAGAAGTATGCCAATATTGAATCCCATTTTCTACAGATTTATTATAAGCCTCTGCTGGGTTGTGCTTCAGCGACTTCAGTTAATTTTGTTTTTTTTTAAGATTTCGCCCGTTTTGAAGCACTATTCACTGATTGTTGGACAGTTAGGTTAGGTTAGGTAAGGTGAAATGGTTAATCCGAAGAAGGATATCACCGGGACAGCTAAGAACGCCGATCCGTTGTGGTATCTATAAATGCTTATATACTGGATCATAAGATCCTTACAGATCGACAAACCGCTTTGAGCATGTCACAAATTTCTTGAAAAGGCTAATATCAGATTCGGTTAGGTCTTCTGGTACGCAGTACTGAGATATTTCAGCCTTAGTCTTGCAAAGCCTGTACAATGGAGAAGAAAGTGAAAGTGAAAGTGGACTTTTCCACCTCACGCTCCTCTACACAACTTTGACAACCAGCGTGAGACAATATTTTATGCCTTAACACATGAATGCCTTCTATATTTCAAAAAAGTAAGTGATCTTTTCGTCAGCCATAAACTAGCCATGTGTGAGGTTTTGCTAAAATACGTGTGTTTTCTGGTAAGCGCCTAGTTGTAGGCTAACTCTTCTATGCTACTACTGTAAACTGAGGTATTTTTGTGTTAAATGCTTGCTTAGTCTGAATTCTCTACAATTACATATGTATAAACAACAATGGTGTGTAACTTCGCTAAACTGAATTTTTTGTTTATATGCCTAAATGTAGACTACTTTTTAATTCTAAAAAAGGGTCAAAGTTGAATTACATTTATCGCATTAAGTATTTTGTAGACTATATTTGAATTTTCCACAATTATATATAAACAACAATGGTGTGTGGCTTCGCTAAACTTAATTTTTTGTTTGTATGCCTAAATGTAGACTACATTTTAACTCTACAAAAGAGTCATAGTTGAATAACGTTCGCGTTATATTGGTTTTAGACGCCTTATTATAGACTACGTTCAAAGGGAAAAACTATAAAAAATTAACGATTTTCGCTTTCAATACATTGATTTTCAATTTCAAGATACGGAAGTGGAAACTTTAAACAATTTGATACATAATATAATGTTTTCCAAAACAACTGTCAAAATATTGTACTCCCTTCTTCTTGAACGCTAACGATCTAGAAACTTCAACAACAACTCGAAAATGGTCTGAAAATTTAGAGCTCTCCCTGATCTGAAGTAACCTCACTTTTATACAAACTTCTCATTCTAAACGCAAGAAAACCGACAAAATTGCTCTCAAAATATAATTTTCTGAATAATAACTTCTGAATTATGCCGGTGAGTAACTCACTTCATGATTTCACTAGAAACAAACCGGTGACTCAAAAGTCAATCAGCAGCTGTACCACCCTGTACTTGCATTGGCATGCAGGCGCAATCACTTCGTTTGCCATATTTTGCATTCTCGACGCATGTGCTGTGCAGCGTGTAAGGCGGTGTTGCCCAACCACAAAGTCCGACAACGTCACACCAAGATGGACGGACGTTGGAGCATGCAAGCATAGCAACCGGTGAAATGCCTGCGTACACGTAATACCACAGCTGAAACAGCGAGTGGCAGCCGACGCCATACAAGATCGGTATGCGCAACATCAACAAATTTGTATTACATATGTTTTTTTTATTTGTGTTATTTTTTTTTAATATTTTTTTTTTTTTTTTTTTTTTTATTTAATTTAATTTTTTTTAATTTTTACTATTTTTTGTTTAATTAAATTTTTTTTATTATTATTTTTTTTTGTTTTTGCTCGTATGTTTGTTTGTTTTTGTGTTCACACCGACAATTTACTCAACTGGACTGTCCTCTGTGGGCCAATGTTGCAGCTATGAAAACATGCCTTGCCCAAGAATTTCGCTCAAAAATCTGCGATCGCTTGCAAACTACACGCAATAACAATAACAACAACGAAGCAACAGCAGCACACACCTTCGCCAATGTTCAATTGCGAATTGGTGCAAAATCCAATAAATAGAAAAACAGTAAATATTTAATAAAGAAAGAAACACAAACAAGCACACACATGCACAGTCATGCTTTCAATCATTTGTGCGGTGACGACGCGTACGAAAGGAAGCAAAGTTCAATTTTTCGTTTCGTCACAGCTTTGAATGGCGATGCTTCAGCCCGGTCAAAGTACAAACGGGCCAACAACAACAACTACAACAACGGAGAGTCGCAGCCACAAACACAACCGCAGGCACACCACCGCCAACGCCAACATCACTCATCAACATCGGTGACACCACTCATTGCGCGCCACGTTTCGCACACTTTCAGCGTGTGTGGCGTGCGCAGATGGTTGTATGCGTATAAGTGTCTGCGTTTGTGTGCTTGTGGCTGCTCGCAGCGCTCGATCACGTCGCTTTTGTGTTGCCGATGACCATTAAATTGGCGAAAATCGAGCGAAACACACAAAAAGTGTGCAAAGCAAAGCAGCAATTCAAGTGATTACATAGAAATTACAACAACGACAACACACAAATATAACCAAAAATAATAATTGCCGAACTGAAATGAATGAAATATTGCCGAAACGTAGCGCAATGGTTGCGATGAG
Source organism: Bactrocera tryoni (assembly GCF_016617805.1). Lineage (NCBI taxonomy): Eukaryota > Metazoa > Arthropoda > Insecta > Diptera > Tephritidae > Bactrocera > Bactrocera tryoni. The sequence continues at coordinate 70,440,027 of NC_052500.1, forward strand.
CTGGCGTTTATTGACAAGTTCGCATGTATAAGCGCACACACATACATACATACGTATATAAATTGTCAATATGTTTGCGCAAATTTATTAGAGTATAAGCAGCTGTTGGACATTCACACACCCACATTTCATCCACCTGTTTGACTTTGGCAATTGTAACACTTCAAATGGGCTTATAAGCTTATACTGCATGTGTATATACATACATATGTTCGTTTGAGTGGGCAATGTGTCATTAAGTATAGTTAGATACATGCATTAGATTTGATTTTGAAGCATGAACATAAAACGCAGTAATTTAAGTTAATTTGTAAAGCAGAGCAATAAAATATAATCAATTGACTTGCTTCGGTCTAGTTCAGTAACTAGTTACAAATTATGAGATTAACAGTCAATTAAAATTCAAAAGAAATTTAAAAAAAGTAGGTATAGCAAAAAATTTGACACGCTTCTCAGCGGTTGCGGACTAGTTGCGGACTAGTTCGGTAAGTAGTTAAAAATTATGCGATTAAAGCTAAAGCAATGCATATTTTGTTAACGAATAAAGAAAACAAATTGCAAAAAACTTGACACGCTGATCAGTGGTTGTGGACTAGTTCGGTAACTAGCTACAAATTATGCGATTAAACTAAATCGATGCATATTTCGTTAATGAATATTTAAAACAAGTTGCAAAACACCTGACACGCTTCTCAGTGGTTGCGACCTAGTTGAGGACTAGTTAAATAACTAGTTAAAAATTATGCGATTGAAACTAAATCAACGTATTTTGTTAATGAATAATAAATTTAAGATTAAAAGGCAAAATGCTTGACATGCTAGTAAAAGGTTGCGAACTAGTTGAGGACTAGTTTGATAACTAGTTACAAATTGTAATATTAACTTATTATGAATCGTAAACAAAAACTAAAACAAATATCAAAAATCTTGACAGATTTAACAGTGTCTTCGAACTAGTTGCGGACTAGTTTGGTAACCAGTTTAAATTTATCATAAATAAAGTGGAAATAATATACAATATGCATGTAACTTCCTAGTAAAGAAAATAGAAAAATAAATAAAATACATTTTGCTAGTAGCTGCCTAGTTGGAGACTAGTCGCACACTAACTAATTAATTAGTTACAAAGAAAGTGAAATTTAGTTCTTCAAAGCAAATGAATTATAAACAAGAAAACATATTCCCCGAAACTATGAATAATGGCCTTCATAGATGTATTCCTTATAGTATAAAACCCTATATAAGGATCTTTATCTTAATTCTAAACGATCTTAACAATTTGCTCGAAGATTGTTCCTTTTCCCTGAAAGTCTTGTGAAAATATCAGTTTGATATCTTGAAAACTTAGGAACTACTTCGCATATATGTATACAGGCAAATCATGATACGATTAGTACTAGTTAAGATCTAGTTTCCTAACTAATTCCGGTAACAAAATCAATAAATATTTATTTTAAGTCGTACAGGCTAGATATTCTTTAAGGACCATCGGGTTTTAAATTTTTGTAATGTTTCGGGCTTAGAACTCGCCTAATTTGAGCAAAAATTTATATTTTCTTGTACGGTTTTAACTAGTTGAGATTAGTTTGCTATTGGTCTAAATTCCTTTTTCCAGATAACCCTTCTTCAAGGCTTATATGCCAAAGACTTTCAAAAAAATTTATGGGTTACAATGGTTTCCTATAAAACCCGATCTTCAAGTATCACGTGAGCTTCAATTAAATCTTTAACGGTTACAATTCTAAACGATGGTTTTCCATATACCGTAAATGCTATCGAGCAGAAGTGAAAACCTAAGCTGACTATTATATGCATGTATTAAATGTTCGCTAAAGATCACTTAGTTAGAATTGATAATGACGTGGCTTGATCGCTTTTTCAACAAAATTGACCTACACAGCTCTTGTCCCACAATATTTCTATTATTTCAGAGATTAAATTTAGATTTTCTTACTGACTACCAATAAAACCAACGAACGTAAGTGAAAACTTACTTAAGAATTTCCAAAACATACGCAGAAGATCAGTGCAGATCTCAGAGATGTGATAAGAATCCAAAAAACCAAAGTCAAGCAAAATTTCATAACCAAACAAATACATACATACATACATAAGTATGTACTTCAGGCACTAGAAATGCTGTTTAACATCGAAGAGAGAGCGCGAACACATTTCTTCGCACAAAAAATATGTGCGCGAAGTGCCAAAAGTATTACAGCGTCGGCACCGATCGCACGTAGCAGATCGTTTGCTAGATACTGGCTATTATCTACCTAAAATTCGTTTAATCAAAAATTGTGCCAGTCATTCGGTGAGTTTCATTACAAAAACACTTATGTACGTATATATTTAGTTATATATATTTGCATATGTAGACACATGAGAGCTTATTTGTCATTTAAATATTTTTTGGCAATTTCAGCGCTACCATTCCATAAACAACAAAGAATATTAGTAAAAAAGAGACACGAAAAAAAGGTTAAGACGAAAAATAAAAACAACATACAAATATAAATACTAATACTATGTGCTTTATATATGTTGATTTGGAAACCGAGAAACATGCATATTTATTTTGGTTTGACCGACGGGGAATTTTTGCACAGTGAGGCAATTTAGATACAATTCCTTAACTTTTAGCGAAAATATATAGAAGATTCGGCAATATGTAAATTTTGCAGATCTCTACCTATAAAATATTCTTTCAATACTAGCAAGAATATAAGAAACTTCAATTTTAATGGAGAATATTTATTATGATTTGCAAGATCATCCTTTGACATTTATTTTGTGAAGATTATCTCGTTCAAATGTTGGTCACGGCTACGTCTCAGTTGGTCCATCCGTTGAGTCCAATTTTCGATTGCTCGTTCGAGCATTTCGACTGGTATCAGTCGAATGACACGCGAGTTGTTTTGCTCCAAAGGCTGAATGGAAGCGCGATTGTCCACATAGACTTTAGACATTACACAACCTCACAGAAAAAAGTCTAACGATGTGAAATCACACGATCTTAGTGGCTAATCGACCAGCCCAAAACGTGAAAGTGTTCTCTCAATAAATCAATCCATGGATTGATGCGATGTGTGGGAAGTGGTCTTTTTGAAACTAAATGTCGCCGAGTTCACGAGCTTCAATTTCAGGCATCAAATAATCATAGCGCGATAACGGTCGCCATTGACGTTTACATTCTCACCGGCATTATTATTGAAGAAATATGAACCGATCATTCCACCGGCCCCTAAACCACACCAAACTGTTGTGTTGAGCTATATTTTGTACGCTTTCAATCTAAGATCTCGACGTAAATACAGTCTTTGTATGCACTCTCAGCTACGGCTGCACGCTGAGCGTGGTCTTTCGGTCGAATATCATCAATAATGAATGATGGGTCTCAATATGGGTGATTTGAATGGATGCCAATGTGCTATCGCTACTCGGGACCTCTCTGGTATTGCTTAAACCATGAATTTTCAGGCCTAGACTCGTTGTTCGCAACCGGTAATTTAATTAATTGATTTCTTGGTGGCTTTTTAACTAAAACCTTTGCCAGGGCTTGCTTTTTCCAAGACATCGGACTACTTGTTACCAGCGATAATATTCTAAACTGATACCAGACGTATAGTGAACTCTACGACAGTTTTATGAAATAGTATAGAGATAGATATTGTAGATCGCTTGACAATTTCTCTAGGGTAATCATATTGGGTATGTAAGCTCCCAAAAACTACCGATATTTCTTTATCTAGTGTTTATCACTGAGGATAAGAGTTACTCCAAATCGTAAGATGATGGCATACATCACTTCTAAGAACTGTGAGTGCTAATGTTGTTCTTGCTCCGGTATTTCGACCCCGTTTTGAGGTCAGATTAAATATTGTCATCCATTTCATCTAACCGTAGGTCCGTGAAAGAAATTCATTCAACGAGTTAAACCATTGGAAAAGCGGATAAGGTAGGTTTTAGAGGGAATTTAAAGGTTGTTTTATCATCCAGGTACTCTTTACATGCAGGAAAGTATGTCTAATTTGTCTGGAATGCGGTTTCCAAAACAGTTGGTTTATCGCTACACAAGTTGGTCTTGGTTTTATCCAAAAAAGGATTGTAATTTAGAATGCCTCAACATTAGATAAACTGGCGCTGACCCTTTCTTTATTAACTTTAAGAGTGTTATAAAAACGGTTACTCGTATGATACGGCCTTGAACAAAAGAGAGTAAAACCAGAAAAACTTCTAAGTCGAGAGATGATAACATTCATATATGACATTCTGTGGAGATAAGTTATTGAATTATTCAAACGTCTAATGATCTGTGGTTAGATTTTAATGCTAAAAATATAATCTTTGTTGTTAAGCCGGCTCCAACCTTTGACAATTTACTTTAAAAGTGAGACCAAACCATTTTTTTAATAACCATAATGTAATTTCCATCAAAATAACAGACCAATATCTCCAAAAGCTCGTCTAAAATATTACACTCGTTCTCTAGGAACTTGTCAGACAAGCTGAACTTTCCACAAACATCTTACAAGTGATTATTCGTTTTCTGTTTTTGTTTTCTTTTCTCCGTCTGATCATGTTGTTTGGCCATATTAATTTTGCATAACTGTACTATGATGATCGGTATATAATTTAGGGCATAAGTGATTAACGATTTTTTGCTTGATTCTAAAATTCATTAGACATGTTGATTTACATGTCATCTTGCGTTTTTAAATGGCATGGCAGATTTTCGAGAACAATATAAATAAATATGTATGTATATACAAGAATGATAGACAGAGATGCGGCGAAAGCGAATAAAAAACTCGTATAGCCAAAATTAGCGACCTCTTCTAGTGATAAGAGTCAACTTCACTGGTGGTTGTGCTGCCAGCTGAGCATCCGCAATGACAACAACACGAAGTTAAGTACGGACGAGTGTTTACAAGAGTGGTTGGATAAGTCTTTGGCAGTTTATGTAGATATGAGACGAGCTGAGTCGATTGAGCCATATCTTTTTCTCTCCTAAAAGCTACCCTTCTCTCGGAATTGCCGATGTCTATAGCATATCGCTGCCATACAAACTGACCAATTTAAATCATGATTAAGATCCACCTTATGTGATATAAGAAATGCACCTGTGAAAAGTAAGGTGCAGCCGAAGTTAACGTTTTTTTCTCAAGATTTTCAAGAATTCTCAGCAATATTCGAAGGTTGTTTTCTAGACTTTCAAGATTAAGATCAGCTAGAAAAATTTCCAGCATACTAAAGCCTATCAGTTTAGTTTAGAGTTAGTTTAGAGTTTTTTTCACATTTTAAAAGAAGATTTAATTTAGCGAGGTTAAATCTGGAACCAAATCTGCGCCTTTGATCTAGTTATCTTTTTCAAAGTATACTTCTGTAAAAAATTCTAAAAAACTGCCATTTTAAAAATTAAAAAAAAAAAATTTAAAAGAATTGTAAAAAAAAAATTAAAAAAAAACATTTTATAAAAATTGAAATTTTTCAATAAAAATTGAAATTAAAAAAAAATTTATTTCGTAAAACTAAAAATGTGAGAGTTCCTCAAAATTTGGAAGTGTATTTACAAATTTCAGAATATATTAGCAAAAAAAAAATTAAAAAAAAAAATGGGCAAAGAATTTTGAAATATTTTTGAATTTTTTTTTTCTTTTGAAGAATATTGAAATTAAAAAAAAAGTAGAAATATGACAGTTCTACAGAATTAATCATACTTTCGGAGAATATTTACAAATTTCACAATAATTAGCAAACAAATTTTTGAAAAAAAGATTTGGAAAAAAACGTTTGAGAAAAAAACTGCACTTGTGAATAAAAAATTATTTGAAAAACAAATTCTTTGAAAAAACAAGTTTTTAAATTTTTCAAAAAAAAAATTGAAAAAATTTTGTTTGAAAGTTTTCAAAATATTTTTTTTCAAATAATTTAATTTTACAAAATCATTTTTAAAATAAAAAAAAAATATTTAAAAAAATGTTCAAAGTATTAATTTAAAAAAATTTTTTTTTTTTTCAAAACATTTTTTTTAAATCCACAAATGGCGTAATTACTTAAGGAGTTATACTATAGTAATTATATGTATATTATTATTAAAATAAAAAGTAAATGTTCAAAGAAATAATTTTTTCAAAACTTTTTTTTCAAAAACTTTTTTTTTTAATTTTTTTTTAATCCACAAGTGGCGTAATTACTTAAGGAGTTATACTATAGTAATTATATATGGTACCCAATTCCTTTTGTTGTTGTAGCAGCTTTCGTAATAGTACAAAATGAGCTGAGTGGGCAGTCTACGTTCGAATTATCGGAACTCTAGTGGTTAATTCGCAAATTTTGTTATCTAAATTCGCACACTGACATGTCGGGCCGTGCTCGTATGCACAGCCAAGGCTGGCTTGTTTATCAAAATTCGGCGCTCGCACAGTGGGCGTGCAAAAACACATGTATACAGATGTACAAATTTTTTTGTTTGTAGATGTATGTACATACATATGTATGCGCAAAAACTTGCGCTAATATTAAATTGTTGATATGTGTAAAAATGTAATATAATAATAAAACAGGCTAATAATGATTAGCGCTGTGATAAGAACTCAGCGCGGCGCTCTGATGTGGCGATGTGTTTGTAGTTAAGCGCTGAGGCTTTACTTCTATATTAAACGTGGGCAAAGGTGTGTATAGCCTAAAAGACGGACAAATGACTATTTGCCTAAAATAAAAAATGAAAAAAGAACGGACGCTGAAATTTCTCAAGCGGACACGAACGCGTACGCTGGACGCTTATACGACACGCACACAAAGACGCGAGCGCACGGGCGTAGAACTGCGCTGCGCTGTGTGTTTTAGTAGCCTTTACTAGATCCATATCAACAAGTAAGTCGATAAGCGTGTATGTGTGTGTTTGCTGGCGTCTTAAAGTGACTTGACGCTGTAGAATTTATTGTTTTGCATTGTTGCTGGTTTTGTATTGGTTTTGATTATTGAAGACGGTGGCTGATAGCGCTGCCATGAGTCGTCAAACGCCAACAACACAAACACTTGTATGCCGCGTAGTCAAAGGCATGCGGCGTCTCTTTCGCCAAGTGACTTTTATTTACTTGTAGACTCGCTTACTCTCACTCTTACTTCGACTAGCGGGCAATAATACCGACACACGCAAACATACACACACAGCGCCACACCGGCTGCACATATGTCTTTCTATACATACATATGTATGTGTGTATGGCGGCTCCAATGCGCGCTGCCCGCTGCTGTTGACACTGACCATACACAAACACACACGCGCGCACACAGCTATTTACGTCGGTACGATCGCTTGCAGCCGCCTGCCAAACACCCAGTCAACGTGCGCTCAACGCTAACGACAGCGCCGCTGCCGTCGTCGCTCGTAATCACAGTTTCCTTAACAATTTCGCTAAGACTATATCATTAGCATTATTACTAAGTCGTTTTAGTACGAGTGTAGAACAACATTAGCGCCTTAGTTGTCCGTCGGTACTTTTTGTTGCATTTTATTGTGTATGTGTGTGTGTATGTATGTCTCTGTGTGTGTTTGTGTTGTGATACGCCAATCGCACCGCCTAAGAACGTACGTTGCGAGACTCACCGCTGATTAGTCGACTACTACAACTGACAGTTAACTGTTGACACACTTCGGCTTACGGTCGTCCACGATTCTACGTTGCTACGTCTGCTGCTGCTGGGGATACGAAAATACAAATACAGCAAATATATCGGTTTAAGCAAGCGTTGAAGAAATGAAAATTATCCTGATAAGAGTGAAAGCACACACGAACATACAAGTACACGAGCATAGCAAACACGTCTTATGTATGTACATATGTACATACATACATGTAGCGCCAGCTAACTTTGCAAGTGCATCCCTGTGGAGCGTATCGAAAAATATTTATTTTATTTGAACTTCGATTTTTTTATTGTTGTTGCTTGGAATGGCATGAATTACAACTTTTCCGGGGTTTCAAGTGCATTTTAGTTATTAAATAAATGGCGGAACAGTAAAAAAATTAAAAAAAAAAAATATTAACTAAAAAAGTTCAAATTAGAAAATTTTAATTTAAAAAAATTGATTAAAAAATTAAGTAAATTAATATAAAAAGGCAAACAGTAAAAAATTAAAATTAAAAAAAATTAAAAAAAAAAACAATTAAAAACATTTAAATTAAAAACGTATTATTTAGAAAATTTAATTAATTAAAAATTAAATTAATTAAGTAAATAAATTAAAAAGGCAGAACACTAAAAAATTAAAAATATTTTAAAATTAAAAAAAAATAAAATTAAAAAATTTTAATTAATAAAATAATAATTACCACAATTAATTAAAAAAAAGTAAATAAATTAAAAAGACAGGAACAGTAAAATTTTAAAAATAAATTTAAATAAAAATTTTAATTAATAAA
>NC_052500.1:70448477-70528472 GCF_016617805.1 Bactrocera tryoni
AAAAATTTAAGCAAACAAATCAAAAAAGCGGAACAGTAAAAGCAAATTTAAATTAAAAAATACTTAATTATTAAAAAAATTAAGTAAATAAATTAAAAAATGCAAACCAGTAAAAAATATTAAGAAAAAAATTAATTAAATAAAAGAGAATACAAAAAAATTATTTAAAAAAGATAAACAATAACAAAAAAAATTATTAAAAAGAAATTACAAAAAAAAATTAATTCAAAAAAATTAAAAATTACAAAAACAATTCCTAAATAAAAGAACACTTAAAAATATACATACATACATACATATGTACATATATAATAACTACCAATATCTCAAACGCATTTCAAAGACATCACAAATGTGCATTAAGACAATTTGAGTTCCGCGCACACGAGGAAAAGCTTTAAGGTGTGATCTGTTGCGTATTCTATGCAAATCTTCGCGTCAAGTGTGCATTGCTGTGTACTTAGTGCAAGCCAAAAGTGACTGTCAAGGCAAGACTAGGCAATATTTTGTTTTTTCGGCAAATATTTAATATTTGTGTTTAGCTAATTTGTGTGCGGCAAAAGTAACGAAGATAAAAAAACAACAATTACATACAAACAAACTCATACATATTTATATACATACATTCATATACACACTCATCGATACGCCAAATTTGTTTGCTAAGCTATTTGGTTTCGCCTTTGACGCGCGTTGCATGCGTTTTAACAATTGCCTGACGTATACAATAAGTGTCCAGCAAGTGTCAACTGCATGCTGCTAAGTTACTAGGGGGATATGTTAAAAATGAAGACAGAAGTGCTATCGGCTAGTGGCTTTGATGAGTCCTATATATTTGAGGATAATTTGCTGCGTATGATCGGTGAGTAAGCGGAAATAAAAACAAAAATAATTTCAAAATTTTTATAGGAAAGTAAAATGTTATAAAAAAGTAATATTTTATAGGAAAGATATTAATTAATATTAAGTGTAAAAAAATACCTTTTTATGGTAAAGTAAAATATTATAGCAAAGTGAAGTTATATAAGAAAAAGAGTAAATAATTTTACTAAATGTAAATAAAATAAAAGTTTTCAATTTTTATAGGAGAGAAAATATTGTTAAAACAAAATTTTATGGGAAAGATCGTAATTAATTTTTTTAATTGTAATTAAGAAACAGGGTTTAAAAATTTTTATAGGAAACTAAAATTTTATAGGAAAATAAAATTTTATAACAAAGACAATGTTAAAGGAAAAATATATTAAATAAATGTATTAAAATATACATATGTAGTAATATATTATAGAAAAGTAAAATATTACAGCAAAGTTAAGTTCTATAATAAAGAAAGTAAATAATTTTATTAAACGTACATACATATGTACATATGTAAATAAACAAGTTTTAAAATTTTAAAGGAAAGAAAATATTTTGTCAAAATAAAATTTTATAGGAAAGATAGTAATTAATTTTATTAATTGTAATTAAAAAACGGGGTTTAAAATTTTTTATAGGAAAGTAAAGCTATATAGTAAAGCGAAATATTATAGCAAAGTTGAGTTTTGTAGTAAAAAACTTTTATAGGAGAGCACAATTGTATAGCAAAGTGACGCAAAAAGGCTACAAAGGTGTCGTGATCACTAGAGATTTAAGGCGGATCCGGAAGAAAGGAAACAATTTTATTAAAAAGGATTTAACATATTTATAGGAAGGATAGAAATTAATTTTATTCATTGAAATTATAAAACAGGGTTTTAAAATGTGCAAAGGAAGCGAAAATTTTACAGTATAGTGAAATATTATAGCAAAGTTAAATTTTGTAGTAAAATAAAATGTTATAGGAGAGTAAATTTTATAGTAAAATGACGCAAATGTGCTATAAAGGTCTGGTGATCACCAGAGATTTAAGGCAGAGCAGCTGTGCTTAAAAAATAATGATTTTTATAGTTTTGAGTTTTCATCACATACACATAAGGACAGTCTTTCTAAGAAAAAGAAAAAGTTAAGTAACATAACCTAACATTCAAAACGATTTATTACTCATAATTATTAAAATTGAGCCTTGAAAGCTTCTAAATGTTTATGCACCCAATACCTTCCAATTTTTATAGTATGCAAAGCGCTTTCTTTCATATTTTTCTATGCCAATTGCCAATTACTGTTGTCGTTTTCAAAACATTTAAACACAAATTTTTCAATTTATAAAACTTTTAATTCTATATTTCTGTATTTTTGTGCACTAGTTACACTAACACAAATTATTCCATTTTCTCATCTTTATATTTATAATGCAACTCCTTACAATCATCTTCGGAAATTTTGATCCAACCATCCTCCTTCAAGTGATACACACGTATAATACCACCAGAGTAGGCATCCCTGAATGTAGCATGATAGATAGCACGACGTCCCAAATCATGTGCTTCCTCATCCTCCAACTCATACTTGTAACCCGAATCCAATACACCATAAGCAAATATAGAACCACTACCAACGGAAAATACATTACCCGACGAACGTGAACCTTCCGAATCGACATAGTATAGACCGGCACCTTTATCATCATAACCAGCCAACATCATGCCCATACTCAAGCCCATGCCCTTGTATTCGTGCGCTATATTTGCCATTATTTTGCTGGCCGCAGCAACTGAAATATGCTTTCTATTTCGCAACTCATGCAAACGGCATTCCTTCGCGAGCACACGATCCCAGTAAACACAATCGGCAGCACCGCCAGCTAAAGTGCCCAATAAATATTTATTGATTTCGACAATTTTCTTCATCTCCTGTGAACCGATAAATTGTCCACCTGTCGCACGCGAGTCCACGGCCAAGATGACGCCACCTTTGTATTTGAAGCCCAAAGTTGTGGTGCCGTGATGATAATCAATTTTAATACCAGTTTTATCACCAGCAGCATGTAGTGCTTTTATATCGACAGGCTGTGAAAAATAAACGTGTTAACATATTTATTTCACTATTTTTTGCAAATCATGTTCAATGTACTTACGCCGTTAGCCGGTGGTGCCAACAGGCAGTAAGGATTGCTAAGGTTGTAAGCCTGCTCAGCAAGATTCATTGGGTTATTCTTTTTCTGCAAGTATTTAGCACTTGAAATGCCAGCTATTTCTGCCAAAGCCATATTGATTAAATTAATTTATTTCACAAAACAGCAAGAAAGAAAACAACTCAACAATTCACTTCAGAAAATAAAATCAGCTATTTCTGCTTCTTCTTTGTACGTAAAAAGTGTAGGTTCACAGTGGTACTGAATTGGTGTTGCCAGCTGTTGTTTAAGCAATTATATTGCAATATTTAGCTATATATATTTAACTGTTTAATAATTTTTTAAATATTATATACGCAATGCTATTAATAGGTGTTTGTTAAAAAAGGGGAAAAATATATGATAATAATATATACGTAAATAAATTTATGAAATTAAAATAAATTTTATTAACCGTTTTATATAGGAATACACGGTAGTATGAGTAATTACTCGTATGACGCATAACTAACTGGTATTTTAACTACTGTAAACAGTAATTTAAGCTGATGTAAGAATAATTGAGGTTGTATGAATTGCTATTCATTTTTTTTATGAAAAAATAGTTTCGCAATTTTGAACTTATTTTGTATTTATGTGATATGAGCGTATTTATATGCATATTACTGCATTTATGACCCTCAAGGTACTTGAGATAAGTGGGTAGTTCGGTTATCTACAACTTAAGAGCAAGTACCCAATTTGTTATAAATAAAGAAAAGTATTATTTAGCCAAAAAATTTTTGAACAACGAAATTACAAATATGAATAAGATGTGTTTTTGTAGATATTGATAAGAATGAAGCACATAGAAACCGTAGCTGAGTGATAAGCGTACAGAAACCATAAAATCAACAAACAATTATACCAAATTGGAATTAAAAAAGAAAAAAATATTTTTAATCAAATTTTGTATAATAAAAAAAAATCGCAATATAAAATTTTAAATAAATATTTTTATTTCTCAAGCAAGGCAATAAATTGCTTTAAATAAATCTTTTCTTTGTATAATTTTTGCATCAGACTTGTTTGGCATGCAAAAAAATTAAATTCTCTAAATTTTCCAAAAAAATATTACCTCTTAATAGTATTGTTAATCTTGCCGGCATCCGCATTGCCTCAATTCTACTCAACGTCGATCTCGATGACCTTCCGAGCGTCACAACAGCGTTAAAAGCTTCTGAAATAAATTAAACAGCTGCTTAGTTGAGCAGGGGGACAACAATTTGGGAGAAGCTCGATCAAAAATACGCAGCAAATTGGCGTTATCGGCTTATTGTGTATTCAAAAAAAATTATACATACATACATTACATATGTACATATATAAATGTTTTATATTATAGTCAAGCGCGTAAATTGGTACTTAATTTTGAAAAAAAATTAGAATGTCTTAATGTTTATAATTTTAGTGATTTTGATTTTTACAATTTTTTATAAATTCGTTTTAAATAGTTTTGCATATTAAAAATTTAATATGAAATAAATTATAACACTTTAAAAACTTTAAAATACTGATGAATTGAACTTTTTTAAATAAAATGTAAAAAATATTGACTTAAAAAATTTTTGCTTAAAAAATATTCTACCAAATTAAGTTAAAAAGAATTAGAGAAATATTAATAACAATAAATAAAATCTTTAAAATTTTTCTTTTGAAAAAATATTAATAATTTTTAATAAAAATATTTTTTTTTTTGGTCGTTTTGTTTAAATTTAAAAAGAAAAGTTTTAGAGAACTACTAATAAAAAACATATAAACTTAAAAAAAATATTTTTTTCTTGTTTCTTTTTTAGTAGCAAATTTTATTTAAATTCTAAATTATATTTATTTAAAATTAATGTAAACAAATTTTTATGACGAAAAATACAGCGAAAATATTTCTTGAATTCCTCGAATTTTGTGTACGATTCTAAAATTTGTGGAACTCTATTTTTGAAAATTTGAAAACTTTTTTTTGTTTTCAATTCTATTATTTAATTTTTTAACTTTTTTTAAGAATTTATCAAACAAAATTTTCGAAAATAATTTCCATAAATTTTTAGAAAAATCGTAATTTAATATTTTTTTTAATTTGATTTTATTTTTATTTTGTATAGATATCCAAAAAAACCTTGCTAAATTTTTCTCAAAATCAAAATTTTTTATATTTTTTTAATTCCTTTATTTAATTTTTTAACTTTTTTTAAGATTTTATCAAACAAAATTCTTCCGAAATAATTTCCATAAATTTTTATAAAAATCGTAATTTGTTAATTTTTTTAATTTAATTTTACTACTGAATGGTGTGGATTTCTAAACTTTTCTAAATTTTTCTCAAAACCAATTAATTATTTATAATTTAAAAAATCGACCAACAAATAAATTCCTCTAAAAAAACTTGGTTTTACTCAAGCAAACTTAATATGTATGAATGCCAGTGTACATATGTACATATACATAAGTATGTATGTACCATATATCTACATATGTATGTATGTTTGTGTTATCATATTTTCCTAATTTTGACGGTCATTCATATACTATACTATACCATATTTGTATGTGCCAGATTAATATAATTTAATGACTCAATTAAAGTTAAACGGATTAGCTTAGCAATTTTTGTTTTCGCAAACTGTTTTTGCGCTTTCTTAACAAACACACAAATAAATATACATATGCATATATCTACATATGTATGTATGTATGTGCTCACGTTTTCCACTTACCATCAATGGCACTTGGCACTATTTGCACGAAAAATAAGAACAGGTAATCAATTATTAAGCAAATAATATCGATAACAACCATGGCAGTGTCATAAATAGTTAAAATTAAATTATCGCGCTGTTTTCTTTTTGTTATTGCTTGCTTGTTTTTGTGAAATTTTATGACCGCAGCCACGGACTGAGCCGAAGAGGTGGCGTCGCTGCCCAATGCAAGCAGCGATGAGAGCAATTATGATTTTTCTAAATCTTCAAGTACAACAGCGTAATTATTGAAAATTGTACGTAATAAAGCGGAATAGTGGGCAAAAAGTGTGAATGCAAGTACAGGCGCCAAACACGCATATATACATATGTACATACATACGTACTTATAAACAAATGTACTTATGTATGTATATGCAAGGTGGTGTTTATAAATCCATGTGCGCTTGTATGTCAGCAAGTATGAAAAAATCATTCCGCTGATAAGATAAACCTCAATCGTTTTGCACACACGCACACATATACCTGCACTTACATATGCACAATTAACCCGTTTAATCAATAGACTATTTATATAGTCAGTATAACTATCCATTAAAGTTCGCACAAATACACACAAACCGTTGCAAATTTTAGCGCATGCATATCAGCTCATGTACACCGGCGCATACTATATGCATGCATGAACGTGTGTGTGCGTGTTTGCACCTGAAATGCGATTAACCTTAAAGCAACACTGCTAATACCAACTAGTTTTTCTGCCATCATGAATAACAATAATTTTACAGTTTTTCAGCAATCACATTGATACGAAACGAACAAATAAAATGCAAATACACAAACTCGTACACAAACACATAAGTATGTATGTATGTACGAGTATGTGGCATGTGTGGCGTTTGAAAAAATACATATATGGAATAATATAGTTAGCCAATAAAAGTTAATGATTGAACCCCAATTAAGTAGTTAATAGAACTAGTGTAATTTTATGCACTTCTACTTTTTGTATTAACCATTTTATTAATTAAAAAATACACAAATACACACACAATCACACGTATACATACATATGTACATATGTAAAATGCAGTGGATTTGCAATAAAAGAGTGTATAAGCACCCAAGTTTATAATATCGATGCTTTGACACGAAAATATTGTGATCCCGAAAGTACGGGATTATGGTTTCGGGATTATGAAACATTTAAATTTTACGTTTGTTATAAAAAAAATATATGTATGTATGTTTATAATTGTTTGTCCCGAAAATACGGGATTATATTTTCGGGATTAAAGGAAGCTCAAAAGTTAACGAGTTAATAAGAAATACATGATTGTTACAAGGGTGCATTTTTAATTTTTTGTCCCGAAAATGCGGGATTACGTTTCCGGGATCAGAGAAAGTTCAAAATTTAACGTGTTAATAAAAAATACATATATATATGATTATTGCATAGATGCGTTTATATTTTCCAGAAAATACGAAACTATATGTATTTTCGGGATTTCGGAGAAGTAAAAATTTACTGAGTTAACAAGTAGACTATGATTATTGCTGACGTCTCTTTATAATTTTTCGTCCCGAAAGTAAAGTACAGCATTATGGTTTCGGGATTACAAAAATATCAAAAATCTAAGGTATAATTTACAAGCATGGAACGATAGTGTGCAGTTAATCGGGCGACGACAAGGCCAAAATCAGAAGAACTGCTAAACTATTCCAACAGCATTTTAAATTGGTTGCAGCTTTTCCCTCTGTCCTTTTTACTTATACCCACCCCGATCTCAGGTCTTTATATTATGTAAAGTAGGGATCCAAGTAGGAGTTTTTGGCATGCCTTTAAGAGTTCTACTTATAAGGTCTAGGATTTGAAGTGAATATAGGTTATAATCCAAGTTGGTTAGAAAGGGTCTGATCCCGCACTTTGTACTTCTTTATCAAACTTATTTGGGTTTCTTCTTCTTCTTTACTGGCGTAGACATCGTTTACGCTCTTTTCGCAATGTGGCGCCAATTGGAAATTCTCCACCTGGTCTTTCTTCTTTCCTCTTCCTCTGCTTCCCCCGGCAGGTACTGCGACAAGACCTAGCCAACGTAGCCGCTGTCTCTTAATTCGCTGAACTATGTCAATGCCGTCGTATATGTACTCATATCATCGTTCGATCATTTGGGTTTCAGTATCAAGGCCTACCATGGTGGGTTACATACATAAGTACTATATGTGACTTTCCTCTTTATAAAATACTTCCTACTAGACTCATTTGGGTTACAGAGCTAAAAGCGATTCAGGCGGGGGCTTATAGCCATCCAAGGAATAAACTTACTTTACTTCTCTATGATACAGTAGTGCTTCAGTAGATTCGTTTTAAGCTAATTTTGAAATCTTGGTTGTAAACTAGTTAAGTGTGTAGTCATGAGGAGATTACCGTTGCCACTTTTTCAAGTTTCCTTAATGCAATGCACAGCATAAAGTCCGTTTCAACTTTCGAAAATCGACTAAGGCATGATGAGAAACGATTGAACGATCTTGTCAGTTCAGCTGACCAGCTCCGAAAATCTGGTTTTGACTCTAATTGGAGTTTCTGCGATATATAGTATTTAAAGTTTTAAGCCAGCAGACGTTTCAATCTACCATCAATGTGAATTTTACAATCCTACTTTGCTGCATTTTTTCCTTTCTTTTTTTATCACTTTCCCACTATTTCGAAATATTTTATTGGAATTTTTTTTCGCATATGAATTATGTTTTTCACGATCCCGATCTGCATCACTTGTTCGATTTCACTCCTTTTCATTTTTCTAATGACACTTCAAAGGCTTTAATTTTATACTCCGATTCCGCATCTCGGGTTATGTCAACCCAATAACTTCGAGATTACACAAACCAATAAATAACTAGTAGTTATTATTAGACATGATTAAGAATTATTGTTAAGCAATTTTGCTTTCTGCTGCGCCGAAACGAGCATGCATAACTCGAAAGCAATTTCCATAAAGTTTTACGATTACCAATATAGACAAGAAGTTTTATGGCCCCTCCAACAGCGAGTACATTAGGCAAAAACAAATTGTTACTTATGTACATATGCAATTATATAAATAGGTTTAATAGACCACTAATCATGCTCAACATCGTGGTTGGCAAATACACAAGATTAGATTAAGATTTGGATTACTTCGTAAAGCTGAATTGAACTATAAAAATTACGACCACTTGCTGTGAAGGACTTATCACAAAAAACATAAGTATTTATTTACTCGAAAAACAAACGGAAGTGCTTATTGAAATAATTATTACCTGTTGCTAGATTAACTCTATGTTAATTGATCTACTATATAGCGATTTTTGGTGGCAAGTGAAAAATTATACATTATTGGCCGATCTTACTTACTTCTTTACTTGTACGGATATGTACCATTTATTGGGTTAACACTGACCAATTACCTTAAAAAGTGGATTTTAAACTGACCTCTGCTGACAGTAAACCTCTCCACCAACACCCTCCCCAAGCTTTGACCCATCCATAAAGAAGCTTACTGCCCATATCCTTCAACGGCTTCTTCCCAACCTTAGCTCCCTCGTCGGTATATGTGTTCGGTTTGGCGACTCCATGATCTAAGTGATCCGGTATGAAGTCAAAGTGTGTGAGGATATCCGAGTGTTCAAATACGCGATCTTTTAAGAACCCAGATTATCTGAGTCTAATAACCACTTTCACAGTTATACACCTTCTGGCGATGTTTACGGGCACTATGTTCAAAATGGCGTTAAGTGCCTTGATTGGAGTGGACCTTAGCGCACCACACAAACTGATGAGCGCCCCACCTTTAACGCTCTCGAGTTTCTTTGCAAGTGTGGCCTATTCTAGAGTTCTCCATCATATAAAGACTCCAGAGAACATAATGGGGTCATATAAGGTGCGTTCCAAAGTAAACTTTTGAATCTAGCGCCCCCTGGTGGCGCCATCTATATGTCGACTGGTGCGTTAGAATCTGCTCTCTTTATCGATTGTCCGGTGAGACATGAGTGACATCATGACATCATTTCATCGATTGGAAGTGATATGTTTGTGTTATCGGTGAGAAAATGAACTTAGCACAAAGAGCCAATATTAAATTTTGTTTTAAAACTGGTAAAACTTTTACCGAAATGTTTCAATTGATGAAACAAGTTTATGGCGATGATTGCCTATCCCGTAGCAGAGTGCACGAGTGGTTTCAACGTTTTCAAAATGGTCGTGAGGACATAAATGACGATCAACTTATGGGCCAATCAAAATCTGTGATCACCGGAAATTCCATCGAGACTGTGCGCGAATTCATCAAAAATCAGCCGAAATCATCATTGAAATGCATGGAAATGGAATTGAACATCTCCAAAACATCGATTTACGCATTTTGACCGAAGATTTGAGCTTACGAAAGGTGTGTGCACGGTTTGTTCCGCACAAATTGACTGACAACCATAAATTGCTCAGAATCCAACAGTCGAAGGACGATTATTTGACCAAAAATCACTTTTTAGCCATTAACCACTCCCCGTATTCAGCTAATATGACACCGTGCGACTTCTTCCTTTTCGGAAAAATGCATTTGCCCATGAAGGGAAAGCGTTGTGCAGACGTAGAGGCCATTCAAAAGGCTTGAACCGGCATATTGGCGGCCATACCTGCCAACGAGCTAAAACTCTCGTTCGACATGCTTTTGGACCGTGCAAAAAGCTGTATTGAAGCAGAAGGAGACTATTTTGAACAAAATAAATTGATTTTGCCGAAAAAACCATTTGTTCTTTTTTTTTTTTTAAAGTCTTGTTTAATTTGGAACACACCTTGTAGAGATAGAGGATGAGATGCCCCACCTCTTGCCAAATGGGTCCTCTATTATTTTACTTATTTTACAAGGTATCTTGACGAAATTTGGCATGAATTGTTATCCACACACAAGCTTTAGTCTCCGAACATATTGTTCAGATCGGACCACTATAGCATATAGCTGCCATACAAATTAATCAATCAAAATTAAGTATTTGTATAGAAAGCTTTTTTATTAGTTCGCGAAACGAGTTGTAATAAAAAATATCTATCAAAAATATTTTCCGTATCTTCTCTGTCAATCCTTGTGAGCACATACATATATAACTACCGGTTGGAGTAGTGACCGCCAAATGCAATTAAACTACTCGCCTTGAACTGCACTGGGTGCCTCAGAGTGCGGATATTTGCTTGGCGCTAAAAACAAATACACACTCATACACATATGTACATACAAATACGTGTGCTTGTAATATATGTTGTTAACGTATTTATAATTTGTTCCAACATTTAAAATCTCCAACTTGGCTTAAGTGTGCACGTGCATATAAAAGTATACAATATAGACTCTTCATTAATGTCTAATATCATATATATCAGGTGATTTTTAAGAGCTTGATAACTTTAGTCTAAAGTCTACAGAAATAAGCCAGCAACTATTCCAGCTTTGGAAGACAACATTTCCGAAGAAATGCGGGCTATTCCGGCCGAAATGCTCGAAAAAGTTGCCCAAAATTGGACTTGTGTGAGTATGTATAAATATTAACTATTCTTAATTTCATTGTAATTATATTTTCTGCCACTCACATATTGTACACCAATTTTAATTAGCGAAATTGTTTACAAATGGAAGCAAGTAAAATGCTACTAAGTGAGCACTTAGTGCGCATGTATGTGTGTGTGTGCGTATGCGTGTGCGAGAACTTGATAAAATACTTACTTACTACTTAATTGAAATAAGCAAATAAAATTTTTCCATAAATGTATTACATTGAAACAAGTCGGTATAAAAGTAGTAAAAAATATATGATTTCACGTTTAATTGCAACGCTGCTTTCTCCATTGACGCATTGCGAAACGGCGGAACAATAAAAAAATGTTAATAAAATAAAAATCCATATGACATGATCTCTTAAAAGTCTAAAAAGTTTTATTGCAGAAAGCTTTGAGCATACTCGTATAGATGTGTCATTGTCAAGGTGTTTGGTACAGTTTTGTGTTAACAAATTCTAAAGCGTGATCCATTTCGAGGTTCCTTTTTTTTAAAGAAAAAACACAAAAACTTGAAATTTAATGAGGAATGTTTATTATGATTCGAAAGAACATTCTTTGGGCTCTATTTTTTGAAGATTATCTCTTTCAAATGTTGGCCGCGGCCAACCTACGTCTCAGATGGTTCATCCGTTGAGTCCAATTTTCGATGATTCATTCGAGCATTTCGACTGGTAACTGACGAATGGCACGCGTGTTGCTTTGCTCTAAGGCCTGAATCGAAGCGGGACTGTCTGCATAGACTTTAGATTTTACATATCCCCACAGTCTAACGGTGTGATATCACATGATCTTGATGGCCAATCGACCGTCACAAAGCATGAATTTATCTGCTTACCGAAGTGTTCTCTCAATAAATCCATTGATTGATGCGGTGTGTAGGAAGTAATCACGAGCTTCAATTTCAGGCATAAAAAAGTTGGTTATCATGGCATTATCTATCTCCAGACAAGTTCGCCTTCGATTAAGTAACTGCCAATGGTCATAGACCACACCTGAGACCAAAGGCTTACATCAAAAATAACATTAAAATAATTCAAAAGTTTGTCTAAGTATCCAGACCTGTTCACCTTGAATGAGGTAAAATTTCTCAGTGAGTCAAAAAGAACATTTCTCTTGAAAAAGAACATTTCTCTAATAGCTGATAGGCATTATTACATATTTTAAGGAGCCCTTTCTGACAGCAAACAGTTTCCAATAATATCTAACCATCTTTCAAACGTAGCTTTAAACTTGTCGTAACTAGTCGAACTGATTCTGAGACTTCGAATAACATCGTATCAACACTAAGGAGAATATTTTTTTCGTAGATGTGGTTGTATATTATAAGCCAACTAAAAGGAGCCGAGCCATTAGTTTCTAACAGGACAATGCTGCTCACACATATGGATAGTGACTTCACTAAAGCAACGCGATCTTGGAAGCTCCGGGGATCTTATGTATCCAGCTTATTGTCCAAGTCTGAAACAAAGTGGTTACTGCCTGTTGCTGTCTATAGCGAATGACCTTACTGGTAAAAAGCAGCCCGAAGAGCAGCTTGTAAAAATTGATTATCCCAGCCTTTGGGGACGAAAATTTCTATCAAAGTGGCTTTCAGAAATACAAAAAATGTATAGAACAAAACAGTACGCATCTCACCCAAATCGCTAAATCCTTAGTATATTTTCAATAGACTTTATATCAAATATAATAATAATCAAATATAATAAGTATTTTTGCTATAATATATGAAAAAAATAGAAATTTTATTTGCAAGAGTATTTAACGGGGATAAGATAATCTGAATACGGATTAGTGAGACTTATATATCCTTTAATCAACTAACTATACCAATATGATCGCATGATTAAACGCTCTTAAACTAGGCAAGACATAGACGATTTGTTATTTAATGACTGGAAGATCTATTTGTGAACCGCCATCGTCATGACAACACTAACATAGTTCTCGAGGTTTCGTTGAAAATTATGACTACAGTTTATGACATCTTTAATTTTTTAAAGTTATAGGTAGATGATAATCTCATCCCGTTTTCACTTCGAAAGCGAAATTTAAGTAGTTTGCTAATCGATTTCGGATTTGAAATTTAAGAGGAAGTCCCATCAAACCGTTGGAGTTTTTTGAGTGTGTTTCAACAAATTTTGATTAGGTAGTTTCAGAAGAATTCCTTGAAGCTAGCGTAGATTAGATTAGAAAAATAAATGAGGATTTTACCGCGAACTAAGATCTATTGTGCTCTCTCCTAAGTCACAACGGCTCATTTAGCCCTAGCATATTGATAACTTCCAATATGCTGCCAAGTGCTACTGATGCGATGTGATCTATCTTCGGAAAAATAGATTGAAGACCCTTTATCCTGCGCCTACAGACTGCAGTGCAGTCAATTAGTGTTCTAGATTATGAGTTTCTAGTACTAATTTCTTAAAATAATACCGAAAATTTGTGAAATCCAAGTAATAAACATTATTGAAATTATGAAACAAATTATTGGCTTTCTAGGAAATGCACTATTTCGTAAGACTGTTTTTCCTAACCCGAATTACTCCCTGACGGAAGGCAAGATAAAATAAAATTCTAAGTAATGAATAGACGATAAAAGAATGAATAGAATAAACTATTAGGAAGCTTATTAGTCGTTGAAGTGGCATTATATCTACTTGCAGCTTAGTTTTTTTTTTGAGAATTTTCTTTGAAGAGGCATTTTTTTTATAAATAAATATAAGCAATGCACATTTTTAGCATTGAATACACTTTAATAATCTGCAATTAACTTTGGAAACTTTGGCTTCCCTTGATCTAATAGCCGAACTCCACAAGCACTTCCTAGCATTCTGGAGGTGAGTGAGATGTTTCTGCTAAAAATTATCTCAAAGGAACAATTCAAAAAAATGTATAAATAATAAATGATCCCAGGACTCAAAATTTTGATTTTTGCCATTTGCTTATCAAAAAAGTCAATTTTTGTAAAAAAATTAAATTATTATCAAAAATCTTATTTACGTATAATTGAAGGTCAAAATTTCAAGTCGGTCGGTGCAGCCATTCCGGAGAATTTACTCTCTGAAAACAGCGTTTCGAGAAAATCTCGTTCAAAGTTTTCGGAGACGATTACACTAAATTGTAGGGCTCTAACAATCTCATATATTCGAAACTATTATCCGGTATAACTTAAAAATTTCGGAGAATATTCTAAAATATATGTACAATCGCTATGTAGGCAAGAGAAGTCGATTTTTTTTTAAATTCACAAGTGGATATAATCTCTTAAACTGGCTTTCAATTAGGGGATAAGTATGTCAGCGGTATCGAGTGTACTTCTAGCAAAAGAAATGACAGAACTTCTCGTAAAAATATGACAGAATTAAGAGAAATGGAGTTTTATCCATAATAATAAACTAATGTAGTTTTTTATTTTTGTTTTTTAATAATTTTGACAGCAAAATTTTCTATAGAAATACTAAGCGCTTTACAAAAACAATTCAACAGGTGATATAGGCCTATTCAGTGCGCTCTACTTCTGCCGACTGATTATTTTTTTATTTTTTTTTTTTTTCTTATTCGCTCAAAAATATATGCATGTAGTATACATATATGTATGTATGTATACATAAATAAGCAGTAAAGTGTATAAATTAAAAGGTTATTGATGTCGACTGAGGTGCACAGACACATTAAAAACATTAAAAAAAATTGTTTCTTTTTTTGTGAAAAATTAGCAGCACGCGCGTAACTCAGCATTTTAGTAATGTTCTGCATTTAATTAATATATTTTTTATTTTTTTTTTATTTTTTTATATTTTTAGTTTTTTTGCCTTTAAATACTAATTTGCTAAAACGCACATAAATGCCATTAATGAGCTCACATATTTTCATAATTGCATGTCGCGCTCACATATAATTTAAATTATGTTTAAGGTCAGCTATTGTCACATTTTAATATAATTGTATGTTTATATTTTATAACGAAATTGTTAAGGGCGCGCACGCCAAATGAGCGGCGATGCGGAAGTTAAGTAAACAATTTTTTTGGTAATTAATGGAATTTAAGAAAATGTATTTTTAATTTTTTTGTTTTCTCTTTTTTGGGATTTGGTTTTATTTGAAATTTGTAAATTTATCTTTTTATTTATCTATTTTTTTTTTGATTTATTAGATTGTCATATATTTTTTTAATAATTTTTAGATTTAGGGGGGATAAATATTTTTGATTTTTTTTGTAATTAGTTAAAATAGTTATATTTAAATTTATTTATTTTTTTCATTTGTTTGTTATATTTAAATGCATTATGCGTTTTTCTTGAGTGAAGAGTTACGTAGTTTTTATTTTTATTTTTTTGTTGGAATTTTTAGTAAAATTCTTTTTATTTATTTTATTTTTGATTCATTTCTTTAATAAATTTTTAAAAATAATTTTTAATTTAATTTTATTTTATTTAGTTAGAAATATTGGTAAAATATCTCTTTCCTATATTATATAAAATAATTTTTTTTATTTAATTAAAAAACACTATATTTTTTTTAAGTTCGAAAATTTTTTTGTGTAATTTTCCATAAGCTAAACATTTCTTTTTTTGTTTTTCACATCATTTTACGTTAGCAAATTATTACTTCTTAATTAAAAATTAATATTTTTTATTTAATTAACAAAAAAAAATGTTTAAAGTTCGAAAATTTTTTTCATTTTTAATTTTCCATAAGCTACAACACTTTTTTTATTTTTTTTTATTAGTTAGCAAATTATTATTTTTTTGTTAAAAACCTATTTTTTTATTTAATATTAAAAATTACTATTACTTTTATTTAATAAAAAAAAAATTCAGTGCGAAAATTTTTTTCATCAGTTAGTAATTTTCCATAAGGTACAACTCTTTTTTTTATTTTTTTATCAGTTAGCAAATTATTATTTTTTAATTAAAACTATTTTTGTTTATTAAATATTAAAAATTATGCTCTTATTTTTTTATTTAATAAAATAAAAATTCAGTTCGAAAATTTTTAGTTCGAAATTTTTTTTTATCAGTTAGTAATTTTCTATAAGCTACAACTCTTTTTTTATTTTTTTTACCTGTTAGCAAATTATTATTTTTTAATAAAAAACTATTTTTTTTTTATTTAATATTAAAAACTATTATTTTTTTTATTTAATAGAAAAAAATTTTAAGTTCGAAAGTTTGTTTCATCAGTTAGTAATTTTCCATAAGCTATAACACCTTTTTTTATTTTTTTTATCAGTTAGCAATTTATTATTTTTTAATTAAAAACTATTTTTTTATTTAATATTAAAAATTACAATTTCTTTATTTAATAAAAAAAATTTTCAGTTCGAAATTTTCAGTTCGAAATTTTTTTTCATCAGTTAGTAATTTTCTATAAGCTACAAGTCTTTTTTTATTTTTTTTTATTATTATTATTTTTTAATTAAAAATAATTTTTTTTATCTAACAAAAACAATTTTTTAAGTTCGAAATTTTTTTTTTCATCAGTTAGCAATTTACCATAAGCTACGACTCTTATTTTCCAACGAAACTCGTAGAAAAGTCTTCTACTAGATGCATTCCCATACAACTGTATAAATATGCATGTGTATCTATGCATGAAATTATACAATCTTTACATTGTTTACTAGTATTAACATTTAATTGGGTTGCGGCAGTTTTATTACAAGACTTGCCACTTTCAATCATATTAGAAATCAAATTATTTACTAGTCTGTATTTTATTTTGAAATTCTAATAAATAAGAGTAGAGACACAAACAAAAGCATTGATATCCATGCAAATACGCAATCAACAGGAACGGAAAGAAGAAAAAACAAACACACTTGAAGTAAGTTCGAAAATTAAAAAAAAAAAATCAAGTAAATGAATAAAAAACCAACTGAAATAATTACCTATAATTATCAGGTGAACACACGTTCAAATTCAACAACGACACTCGCAATGAGTCTACCTGCACGGCAATTAATTCAGTATTCTGAATTACACTAGCAGAAAAGCTTTATTTTTGTTGCCTTTGTTGTTATTGTTAACTGCCTGGCTGTTGTCATTTGCTGTTTCTTTAAATGCTATGAATTTGATCTTTGACATGCATACTTTACAAATGTATGTGTGTGTGTATTGCATAAGATTACACATACACACACACACGCGCACTCACGCGATCTACTGAGGACGCTTACGGCAGCGCGTTAAGCTCCTCCTTATGTGCACTTAAATTGCATGAGCGCCTTGTGATCGCTTGTGTTGTGCTGCTTTTGTGTTTATGTATGTGTGTGTGTGGATGAGTATGAGTTTGAAGTGAACACGCTCGTTTCGAAGCGCTTTTAAATTTCTACTTTTCATGGTGCTCATTTACAGCTCGTGTAATTTTCACTTATGCAGGCAAAGTGAAGCATATTTTCATAACTTTAATTTAAGTTTCCTCTAATTCATCATACGCTCCTAAAGGTAGACTACAAATAGGATTTTTCATCAGTGTCAACTCGCTCTCGAGTAGTGAGTACAAAAACTTTGTGGCTGGACATCAACTTTCACAGATATTTGTTCGAGCTACTCTAATTTATCGTACGGCTCCTAAGGGTAGACTACAAATATTTGGTATTTTTGCGGTGAAATATTGAGTTTAACACTTAGTGAAAACTCAACCTCGAATTCAACTCTCGAAATTTAGTATTTGAACTGGCATGAAAAGGAAATATAGCTAAATTTGAGTAAGACAATGATATGAACAAGAATCACCTCAATTCCAGGCGACCACTAATTTACCATTCGCTCCTAAAGGTAGACTACAACATACTATAATTTTTATCAGTTTCGAGCAAAAAGATATACATATGAGTAGAAAAAAGAAATTCTTTGGCTAGACATCAACAGCTTCGGATACCCTCATGGTAGAATATTGAACTGAAGCTTAACTTTCGCAGACATTTAGTTAATTTACCGTTCGCTCCTAAAGATAAACTACAAATAGGATTTTCCATGAGTGTCAAGTCACCTGCGAAAGGTATGTGAGCAGAAAAAGAAAATTCGGTGGCTGGTCATCAACACCTTGTATGGAGTCCAAAACTCAGTGAAAACTCAACCTCGAATTGAACCCTCGAAACTTAGCATTTGAACAGGTATACGTATGAGAAGGAAATACAGCTTATTTCGAGTAAAATTGGTTTGACAATCGAATTCGTCTTTTAACAGATTTCGTGCATATCATCTTCAGTACCTCAGCTTTTGTGATGAAAAAGCGTATACACCAGACTTGAGTGCTATCCCTCTGTCTGTTGTATTAACAATCCCTGGTGCAAAAAAAAAAAATCTGGGTCCATTGCGGTTACGGCAAGACAAGCTTTTATTATTAATTTGTGATGAAATAAAATTAAAGAAATTCTCGAACATTTTACTAAGGTTAGATGTCTGCTACTAACTAAGTATTGTCTTCTCCACGAAAGTAGAACAGTTAGCTAAAAAATAGGTGCTTTTGAAGTTGTCTCTGAAATAAAGAAAATATTGAATTTCTATTGCAACAATTTTAAAATTATTTTCTTTTACATTAAGTTAAGTTAGACCACAATCAGTTCGCAGCCAAAAGTGTGTCTAGAACGTCAACAAAAATGGCCAGGCCTTCTTTTTACCACATGCTTTGGTATTTTTAAACTAAGAAATTGTTTTTTCACTATACTTATTATTAGAAATTACAAAAAGAATTTAAAGAAGGTCAAAGTATTGAATACTCAACTAGAGATGGAAAACAGGGGGGCTATAAATAATTAAAAAGAGATTATTGTGGAATGGAAAGTATTATTACGTATGTATATGGTAGGAAGATGTACTAC
Source organism: Bactrocera tryoni (assembly GCF_016617805.1). Classification (NCBI taxonomy): domain Eukaryota; kingdom Metazoa; phylum Arthropoda; class Insecta; order Diptera; family Tephritidae; genus Bactrocera; species Bactrocera tryoni. The sequence continues at coordinate 70,467,611 of NC_052500.1, forward strand.
TATAAACAACAAATCGTAAGACTTTGTTCATAATTTCAAAATTCTTAATTTATTCTTCAATATCTATGTCGTTCCCCTCGAGCTGGTCTCCCTTGGCCAAAATATACTTGTGCCAACGTTTTTTCCAATCCTCGAAATAGTTGGTAAAATCAATTTCCGGAATAGCCTTCAGTGTGCATAGCGATTCATGTTTAATGCATTCAAATGACACAAAACGGTATCCGCGTAGCGTTCGTTTGAGTTTGCTGAATTGCCAGAAGTCACACGGAGCTGAATGAGGCCAATACGAATACGATATTGGTTGAAAAATTGGCGAAAATTTCACGGAGAATCGTGCAATAGGCGACGGTGCATTATGGTGGTGCAAAAACTGAGAGTTTTTGGCCCATAATTCCGGCTTCTTTTTATGAACAGCTTCGCGCAAACGACTGATAACTTTTAAATAGTATTCCTTGTTGACAATTTGGTCAGTCGGCAGGAATTCGGATTGCACTACACCTCTATAATCGAAGAAAACTGTCAACATAATCTTGATTTTGACTTGCTTTGACGTGGATTTTCCGGCTACGGCTCGTATTTGCCAGGATATTCGGTCGATTGATCGTCTGTTTCCGTGTCTTAAGTATAAATTCAAGACTCATCGCCAGTAAAAGTACGTTTCCTAGCATCCTGATAGTCGAAAAGCATTGTTTCACAGACGTTAACGCATCGCTGTTTTCCGAAGAAATTTAGTGATTTTGGAACCAAACGTGCTTTCACTTTTCTGAGGCTCAAATGATCTTTCAAAATGGTTTTCACTAATCCTTACGATATTTCAACGATGCCAGTAAGATCTCTAACTTTTAGTCGTCGATTCTCAAGCATCAATTTCTTTATTTTATCGACTTTTATCAGTTGATGTTGATGGCCGTCCTGGACGTGGTTCGTCGTCAACGGGTTCTCGATCCTCTTTGAATAATTTTTACCAATCTAAAACATTTGTTCGCGACAAACAATTATCATGGAATTGTTTTCCAACATACTGAACGTTTCGGCACCAGAAATTTGATTTCGCACGCAAAATTTAATGGAAGTTCTTTGTTGAATAATTTCACTCATCGTAAAAATCGCCGAATGCGCTTTATGTACTTCAGAAAGACAAAACATCTTCTTCTTCAAAAAACAAAACACAAATGATAATTTTGATATGAAATTTGCCAGAGTTCTCATTGATAGTCAAAGCAACCCAGAAAAAAAATTTCGACGAATTGGTTTTCGCGCGAAATTTTATTTAAAGAGTCTTACTGTTTTTTGCTCAGAGTAGTAGAATCAGTTGTTTATAGGCTTGAATATAAATTGCAAATATTTGAAACACTTGAAAACACACATACTCTGACATACCTAAAGACTTATATACTATATTTCTTATCTATAATATAAGTATTCAACTTTCTCAAACAAAATAATTACTCGATTTAAGCACTTGCCGCCCTGTATTGTGCCAATAGAGAACATAAGTGAGGGGGCTTGCCAAAAAATAAGCCTTTGAAGGTTTTTTCTTTTTGTTTTATGTACTTTGCGAGGGTTTATTAATAAAATTTGGCTTTTGAGGTAGAAAAAATGCAACAACAAATAGTTTTCTACGTGGAGAAAACAAATTTTTGAGGCAAATGGGTGTGGGTGTGTGTGTGCCGAACGCATACATAACTTAAAACGAATATTTGCACATATGTATGCAGGAATATTTTACATATACATATATATATAATATATTTGAAAATATTTGTTTTGCTTTTCACTCTTTCTGCTCTTCGTAAAAGTGTGTGCCTCTTCATAATCAAATGTACTTAATATACTACATATATAGCAGCCACTTCTATTGTAGATAGATAGACCGCAGAGATGTGTGCCGAAAGCCAAGAGATATGAGTTAATAAATACGAGTAAATATGTATGTAACCAAACTATTGGCGTGTAGTTTTGCGTGTAAATATAAAAGTTGATGAAATATTTGTTTTAATCAACATTTCGTAGTGAAGCGGACTTATGGGAAAAAGGGGGCGTGTAAATTCTGAATATATTATTTTCATATTTTATTGCTTTTTCTATTTTCATTTATTTTTTATATTATTTTTTCTTCCATTTATTTATTTTTCTAATTTAATTTTTTTTTTATAATTTTTTTTTTTGCTCTTCCGATCTTATTTATATATTATATTTATTCATATCTTCTATTTTTTTTAATAGGCTTAAGCGCTCAAACTATTTAAATTATTTTCTATTTTTTTATGAATGAACAAATTAATTAATATTCAATTTTTTACGAAAACTGGTCTTAAAATACATGTGTTTTATGACTAAAGCGTCTCACTTGATATGAGAGACATGCTTATAATGATGACTTGACAGTTTCTATAATTTGTTAGCTAGGAATTCTTACAAACAAACAAGCGGTGTGAGTAAATAGACAGTTTATATACATACTAACATATGTACATATATGTATGTATATGCATATACATATATATGTATATACATATCACAGATCTGCAAGTAATATTTAATAAAGCTGCATGGTCACAAATGTTTACATACATAAATATATATACACACAATTAACTGTGATTAAACATATTAGTTTTGATGGAAAATCGTTGTGCTTTTATATACATACAATGCTATAGCACAATTTGTAATAATCAAACTACAGTAGAGGCCCGCTAATCCGGATCAATTAAAACCGGCCCCTATCCGGAATATAAGGGAATCCGGATTACCAAAGACATATCAGAACTATGTATTAAGAAAAAGTATTTATAAATTTCTGTTTGTTTATTGTAACAAATAATACATATGTTCCAAAAAAAAAACAAAAAACTTAAAACAATAAAGCGAATGAAGTGAATAATAAACATGCGATCCGGATTAGAGAATACGGATAGAAAATGTCGGTCCGGATTACAAGGGACATAATAGAAATTTTGAATTTTTTAACCCTGTCCGGATTACAGTGGAATCCGGATTAGGCCGTGTCCGGATTAGCGGGCCTCTACTGTACTAGCATATTTTTTTCTCTTCTTCTTTAATGGCGTAGACACCGCTTAGGCGGTCATAGCAGATTTAACGAAAGCGCGCCAATCGTTTCTTCTTATTGCAATTTGGCGCCGATTCGAGATACCAAATGCAGCCAGGCCCTGGTCCACCTGATCTCTACAAGCCCTTCATCTTCCTCTGCATCCCCCGGCGGGTACTGCGTCGAATACTTTCAGAGCTCGAGTTTTTTCATACTTTCGGGCGACAGGACCCAGCCAGCGTAGCAGCTGCCACTTAATTCGCTGAACTAAGTCAATGTGTTTGTATAACTCGTACAGCTCATGGTTCCATGGAATGCGATACTCGCCGTTGTCAATGCGCAAAGGACCATAAATCTTGTTCAGAACCTTTCTCTCGAAAATAACGGCTCAATATCGAGGTGAAAAATCCAAGAATTTTCTGCCAACAAACCCGTCGTTTAAATCGCTTTAGGTAGACGCCTCAAAACGGTCATATAGTACTCCTTACTGGCCATTTAATCTTGTGGCACGATTTCGTGGTAAACCACAACACGGTTATCAAAGAAAACAATGAGTATCACTTGGATATTTGACCAACTTTGACATGACTTTTTCGATTACGTCTTATTTTTGGAGCGCCATTCGCTAGATTTACTGCTTCGATGACATTTCGTTCCGCAGGGTTCTCAGTAGTGCTGTCAGGCATCCATTTTACCACTACTCGACGTCGTTTTTGCAAAAAATTCAGGTCTTTTGGTAAACGCTACCCAAAATATTACACAATGCATTGAGTCGATTTATGGATCTTCTGAAATACTCCCTTCTTCAAATTTATCCTTGAAAAATTTGTCTACTGCTGATGGTTTTCTCTCCGCTTACATACCGATCAGGCCCATGATTGGTCAATGTTTCTGGAGAAGAGGCGCAGACAGCTTTTTTACATATCGGTCGAAGCTAGTAGAAAAGGTAGTAGGGACCTTTTCGGTCAAACATGGTTTTAGACTAACATATTACTGCGGTATCTTTTAGGCAGAACTAGCTACTATTAAGGCAGTAGATCTGTTGCTTCGAAATGGAGTCGCTGTCAGGGTTGTGAGCATTCTTCACTGTCAATACAACCTAGCTACTTCCTTATCAGACTAGTCTGAATGATTGACCATGGCTAAGCCCTCCTCACACTTAAATCGGAGTTGCTACAAGTTTAATCCCCGTTGTCCTTCTTCGTTCTAGCATTGAACCTATGGTAACGCTAGGTCCAAAGCATCCTACGAATGCTCTTAGTGGACATGACCCAATAGATATCCATGCTGTAAGGTTAAATATATTATAGGATGCAAATTTTGTATTGAGGACGATGACTTAGAAACATTAACTTTTCCATTACCCAGTTTTTGCAAAAGTCTCAGAAACATCTCGGCAGTCATACTTTCAGCGAACCAGAAAAGATAACCCTACTATAACCTAACCTAATTTAACCTCACACATACTTTGCAAAATAAGTTTGACAAGTCACCTCCACTTGAAGCCAATGCGAAGACTCTTGTCGAAGCACGGCAAGCCTTTTAAATATGTGCGCGAAAAATTTAGTACTTGATATCTGTCCGGTACTAAGAAGCACTACTCCAAACGTTGCTCTTTTGCAATACCTGGTCCTTATGACGATTCAATAAAATAGAGCTTTCAGGAAATCTTATGCTGTTTACCAAACTTCCAGTCTCACACAAATACCTTCAAAGGTATGAGGCAGGCTCTGTCTGAGATCATCTATCTTTCCGTTATTGTATGACAGTGTCAACTTTTTAATAGTCTATAAGGAAAATGGTCCAAACTAATTCTTTTGTGAACGATTTTCGAAAAACACTGTTCGACGTTAGTTAGAAACTGATTTAATCCCATCTAGTCGTTATATCGAAGTGCATTTCTCTATGGGGTTTGCATTTTTCCCTCTTTCTGACAATTTTCGTATTCTATCAAAAGTACTAAATCGGCTTGGCAGCCAAAAATTTTTAAATTTTTGATACCCTGTTCTCATGTGAGTCGTACATTCCAGTGAACGCAATATTCTAGGTCTGAGCCATAAACGGCGTGCGACAAAGCATCCTAGCCGTTGTTTCCAAAAAAGTTTTTAATCGGTTTTGCAACATTAGCCGATATTGCCACTTTTGAATTTCAAATTTATTTAGTTGAAATTATTAGAAATTGTTTTTTTTTTGTTGTAATAAATTCGGCTTAATTTTATATTAATTTTATTTTATTTTATTTAACATTTTCAGATGCCGAGGGACATATGATGCATGGCATTGAGCCGGCGCTCTCGGCGCTTAGCAGCGCCTCCGCACACAGTCCAAGCGGCAGTCAGGCGCTGAGTCCAGCGCTCAGTCTCAGCGGTGGTAATAGCAATAGCAATGGCAATTTATCTACTAGTGGCAATAATACTATTAACAATAACAACAACTCATATGCGCAAAACAATAACTCACAATCGGCAACGGTTTGTGCTATATGTGGTGATCGCGCCACCGGCAAACATTACGGTGCTTCCAGTTGTGACGGCTGCAAAGGATTCTTCCGACGCAGCGTGCGCAAGAATCATCAATATACCTGCAGGTAAGATAATGCCAAAAGTCAAAGTAATTTATATTTTATGCAATATTTTGCCAACCATCACATAGATTCTCCCGCAACTGCGTTGTGGACAAAGACAAACGCAATCAGTGTCGTTATTGCCGCTTACGTAAGTGCTTTAAGGCGGGCATGAAGAAGGAGGCAGTGCAAAATGAACGCGATCGTATTAGTTGTCGTCGCACCTCAAACGAAGATCCCGATCCCGGTAATGGCTTGTCCGTTATATCGCTGGTTAAGGCCGAGATTGAGAGTCGTCAGTCGAAAGCGGGCGCTGCCATGGAGACCAATCCGAATGAAGATCTATCGAACAAGCAATTCGCCAGCATCAACGATGTGTGTGAGTCAATGAAACAACAGCTATTGACGCTGGTCGAGTGGGCCAAACACATACCAGCCTTTAATGATCTGCAGCTGGACGATCAGGTGGCGTTGCTACGCGCGCATGCTGGCGAACATCTGTTGTTGGGATTATCGCGGCGCTCTATGCATCTGAAAGATGTGTTGCTGTTGGGCAACAATTGCGTTATCACGAAACATTGTCCAGGTAAGTAAAACCACTGCGTTTAACACGAATTAAAGTGTGAGTAAATTTTTTGTGTCGTGCAGATGCGCGTCTGTCGCCGAACTTGGATATTTCGCGCATTGGCGCTAGAATCATAGATGAGCTCGTTTTTGCGCTACGCGATGTGAATATTGACGATACCGAATTGGCATGCATCAAGGCGCTGGTGTTCTTCGATCCGAGTAAGTGGAAGCACATTTTGAAAATATTTTTAAGGGGTTGAGTGTGGTCAAAAATGAAAAGATTACAAATTTAAGTTTGTACACAGTTTGGTCACAGTTTGAAGACCGGAAAAAGCGAATTTTCCACATTTTTTTCTGAGAAAACTTTTAAATTTATTGATCCAAAAATTGGTACACATATTATGGTATCTTGTAACTGTATTTTAAGACATAGTGTTAGTAAAAATATTTATTTGGGAAGAAACTACAGCTGAACTCTGTGTGCTCTTCTCAAAAAAAGACGTTTTGCGGTGACTACTATACTTCTGAACTGCAACCTCTGAAATTTAAAAAACCATATTTCGTTAAAGTAATGTTAAATCTATTAACTAATTGGGGGTATAAGCAAAATAAAATTTTTTGACAAAATGGCGGTTTAAAAAAAAATCCATCAAATTCGTTTTTTGAAATTTTGACCACCCCTAACCGCTTAAAGCTTCGAAGCTTCGATTTCCATTTTTTTTACATGATTTCTTGCATATTTTCTAGACGCCAAAGATCTCAAGGAACCGCAACGCGTCAAGACGTTGCGCCATCAAATCCTAAACAATCTGGAAGATTATGTGTCAGACCGACAATATGAGTCACGCGGCCGTTTTGGCGAAATACTCTTAATACTGCCCGTACTGCAGTCCATCACCTGGCAGATGATCGAACAAATACAGTTTGCGAAAATTTTCGGTGTCGCTCACATTGACTCGCTGCTGCAGGAAATGCTACTTGGAGGTATGTTTAGTGCACGCTACCACGCACCACACTCTTTTTACACCATACGTAATTATCTAATGTACGCCAACTTTGTAGGTGAACTGGCCGACAACTCACCACTCTCGCCGCCAAGCCTAAACAATTACAGTCCGACACGCAACATGGACGGCAGTCATGTGTCGTCAACACTGGACGTGCTCACCTCACCCACAACCGCTGATCATTTGAGCGCCTGCATGGATAGCAACAGTTTGGATGCACAAATGATGTCACCACTACTGGAAAATATTGCCGCATCGCCACCACAATACAATCAGTTGCGCTCATATCAGACACAGCGCCCACAACAACAGCAACAACAACAAGCGGTCAACAACAACACAGGTACACCACTACACACACGCGCCATGCATTCACCACACCTCAACGACGCCGATACGAACAATGTCGACATGGTTAACGGCGCCGGCAACTCATGCATGGACGAGAATAGCATGTACAACACCAACAGCGTTATGCGTCCACTATCCACGAGCAGCGCTCACAATTTGCCACATATGTCATCACCGAATATGCAACAGCATCCGCATGCCGCATCCTCACCAATGCAACATTCACCGCCGTTGCATCGCAATCATCCCTACCAAAGACCGGAGCAGTTGAATGCCGCGCAACAACATAATAATGGCGCCGTTGCGCAGCAGCTACGCAATCCGGCTGAGATGACGTTGAATGAATATAATAGCGGCAGCGCTGAGGAAATGCTGCGTCGTGCGCCAATCAAAATACGTGGACCCGACGCGCTGAGCAGCGGCGCTGGCGGTGCTTATATGATGGGTGGCGGTTTGCACGACGCCGAGAGTGCGTATCGTCTGACATTGAAACAGGAACCGGAAACGGGTTATTGAAATGTATTTGAGTTGCACGAAGAGTTACTAGCTTAAAGCTCTCTAGTTAGCGTTGCCAACTGCAAAGTCATATATTATATAAAAATAAAAGTTAGTAAATAAGTGCGCTTAGTTGGGGTAGTGCAACTATTTTATGAAATGTCAATAGAGACGTCTCAAGTTTCATGCCAAATTTGTTTTGCCGCCAATTTAACGGTACTTTAAGTCAGGTTACTTGAAGTCGCGTTCAACAGCGTCAACTAGCTACTTGTTGAGCGCTGAATTTAGCAATAAATTTACTTTTTATGCTTAGTCATCGTGTTACATGGACTTCCATATACATATATATAACAAACAAACCTACAACAACTTATACGTAACATATATACTTTTGCAATTCGAAAAAAAAATTTAATAAATTTAAAATTTATATAATACATATTTTAATGGTAGAGTGTTTTTTCATGCAAATTTATATTGTATAAGCGTACAATAATTCTTGTTGCAATCTTTGTTGCCTTTAACTGTTAAGTAGTTAGGTTTTATGGAAATTTTATTGTTATGAAAACTTGTTACGCAAAAAAAAATCATCATATACATTTACTTTAATAGGGGTTAAATAGGTAAAATTTGTATAATCACAGTGGAGTATTTGTTGGACTATTTTATTTTATTATTTTTTCCTATAAATAGGTTAAGGTGAAAATTGAAATAAGCATTTACATGAAATATTTTTTACAATATTTGTACTGCAATGGATCAAATGTATCAATAATGTTTAAACGTAAAAGAAATAAATTAGTTTTACCGAAAAAAAATTTTTAATAACAATGTGTTTCTTAATTACAATATTGCATAGCGAGGAAGTGAGTGATTAATAACATACGATTTGCATGCAAACGGCGCTGAATGCGCAAGAAAATGGCTAAAAACACATGTCGTATTTCCGTTGGAAGTTTTATAGCTAAAAACTACGATTAATAATGCGCATATGTACTGAAATGAGGTGATAACTAGATGGAAGTGCGCATTACGCAAAAAAAAATTTCAATATTATAATACTTAGCATGGACGTAATCAGTATCTATCGGTGAAACGTCCGGATGGGGCAATAATTAAAATTGTAGCAACTTTTTTTTGCAAAAATGGGTCGTTCTACGAAAGAAAAAAAACTCAAAACTGCGAGTGTGTTATAAATGAGATGGAGCTGTAAACAAAATGCACATAAATATCAAAACTGCCTGTTTTTAGTGAGAACAAGAAAAAAGTTCGGTTACACAGAAGCTAGAATTCCCTTCACAAATAAAAAAGTTTACATCAAAGAACTAAATTTCGAGCGGTCAGTTTGTAGGGCAGTTATAGGCTATAATGATGCTTCTAATTAAGATTCATGCAAAAATTGTTGCGTTGTTGTTGTTCTAACGGGTACGTAATCCCATTAGGATGGTAAGAATGAGCTAAGTTGTCGGCGGCATCCAACGGTAGGCCCGTGAAACGTAGTCGGACCAAAAGGAGAAGGGTGTCATATGTGTAGGGTTAGCAGGACATGCAAAGAGGTGGCTAGTGTCAAGCTGAGACTCATTGCATGCTAAACATATGCTTTATATGTCAGGGTCTATTCTGGATACTTATAGGAATTTAACCTGCTACAATATCCAGAACGAAGTTTCTCGCGACAACATGAGCTCTTTGTCTGCATTGAGTGGTGATTTGACTCCAAGTACGGCATTCACTGAGAGGGAGTCGGTGAAGGTGTTAATGGCTCCACTGTAAATGGCGATCAGTGCATGTCTGAATTTTGTTGTTTTCGAAGTCTGGTCAGCGTATTGTTTTATGTAGTCGAGTAATTGAGGAAGGATTTCTTAATGATTTTTGCGAAAGCACCCCAGCAGAAACTGCTTGGAGAGGAGTTCATTAGGCCCCTTAACTATGCAAGTCTTCGACGGGAGACATCAAAAGGCATCCTGTCGTAGTCCGGAGTGTAGTGTTCTGACATGTTTGTAGCTTCCTCGTCTATGTTTCACTGTATCCAGACGACCTTATTGGTGCAGCGTAGATAAGCACCGGCCGGCAGATTGGCTTGTATGTTGCCAACAACGTTTCTTTGTTTGTTCTCCCTTTGTGCTGCCGGCTAGCGACTTGAGGATTCTGTTGTGGCTCTATACTTTGGCAATAATCGCGGTCGATTGAGGAGTGAAGGAGCACAGCCTGTCGAAAATCACACCTAAAATCTTAGGTGTATTGTGAAGTTTAGTGAAAACAGATTCAGATATTGTCGTATTCTTTGTATGATAATTCTTCACTCTCTTTTTTTCCAGGAGAAGTTCGAATTAATGCCAGTGCCGTTTTTTAATATTTCTACATTAAATTATTTCTTAACATTCTTCGAATATCATACTTTAATTTACCATTGGTTTTAATAAAAAGATTTTGTCTGTGTCGTCACAAAAATTTTACAGAAACAAATTAACCCTAATTATCTTTAATCAATTCTATATGTAGGTATGAGTCTCTTGCTACATTTTTCTAATGAGATGAAAAATTGGATATATTGTTAAATATATGTTTAAACTGCCTGAAATTTACATAAAAAATGTAATCCCCGTTTGTATAAGCGTTTTTGTACAAAGCCAACTTACCTTAGGACGACTGCTTTGCAATAACAACGTTATTTCCGTATAAGCATGTAAATACATGTAGAAGTATATAGTAAGTATGCATGTACATACATACATATACATACAACCATACATACATACATACATATGTATGATATGATATAATATAAAATCCAAAAACCTTTTTCTTAACCTGCACATTTTTCAGCCTCTCAATTACACACTATTGCGTTTATCACATTTCCGACACTCTGAAAATTTAAAATAAAATGTCGGACACGCTTCACTTCAGCCACCAGAAATTAAAATTGAACGAATATCCGTTTCCTATACTTCACTTACACTTATTTCAGCGTTAAACACCAAATATATCATTTGCTGCACACAACACATTCATTATTTCACGAAATAACCGAAAACTTTTCTTTTATTAATAACTTTAAACAAATTTTACAAGCCAAACGATTTGCAAACTTTCAAATACACGAATTTTGTCAAATTACCGCTCGCCAAGCAAAGGTTGCCACCACGTTAAGAGGACATGTGTACTATACAATTACCACCTTGGAACAAAATAATTTATTTTGATCGAATTTGGCCAATGTTTAATTTAAATTTTACAATATTTTTATATAAAAATTTTTAGGCAAGTATTAAATATATACTCCTTATTATATACATGAAACTTTCGTTATATGTAAAACTGCACAACACTATGGTAGCACAGCGTAACCTTCATTCCAAACGTTCCACAGCCAATTATCAATGCTTTTATTTGTTGCCGGCCGGCAGCTAGTTGAATTTCACAAATTAATCCTATTTACAGCGTCATTTAATTCCATTAGAGTAAATAATTATGCAATTAAGTGCTATCTTATGCATGCAATATTAACAAAATTTGTGAATATATAATTGGTACGACTCTGCTTTTACAGATTGTGACAAAATGACGGCTACCAACAAAGCATTAAATATCGGTGATGATTTCCCAAATTTTCATGCTGAAACAACTGAGGGTCCCATTGACTTTCATGAATGGATAGGCAATTCGTGTGTTAACTGCATATTAAATAATAATGAAGGATAACGTAAATTTCTTTTTTAGCTGGGCCATTCTGTTTTCGCATCCAGCCGACTATACACCAGTGTGCACAACGGAATTGGCACGTGTCGCTAAACTCCTGCCGGAATTTGCTAAACGAAATGTAAAGCCAATTGCCTTATCTGTTGATACAGTTGAGTCGCATAAAGGATGGATAGAGGATATTAAAAGCTACGGTGGTAAGTTTTTTGAATAATAAGAAATTAGGTATACTTATACTACAATTGTTTCATAGCTCTAAACTCCTTTGACTATCCAATTATTGCTGATAACAAACGTGAATTGGCTGTAAAATTAAATATGCTGGATAAGGATGAGTTAAACAAAGATGGCATACCACTAACCTGTCGTGCAGTATTCGTTATTGATGATAAAAAGAAGCTGCGTCTTTCAATTCTTTATCCAGCTACAACTGGCAGAAATTTTGAGTGAGCAGCTCAGTTTATTTCCAAAAAAATTTATCTAATACTCTAAATTTATTCATAGTGAAATACTGCGTGTAATCGACTCACTTCAACTCACACAAAATAAATCCGTGGCTACGCCAGCTGATTGGAAGGTATAGCTCATCCATAGTATATGAATATTTTTACCTTTTTTATTAAACAGTTTTTTTTTAATAATTTAGCAAGGAGATGCTTGCATGGTTTTGCCCACGGTTAAACAAGATGACGTTTCGAAACTATTTCCAGCTGGCGTTGAAGTGATTGCAGTACCATCAGGAAAGACTTATTTGCGTAAAACGCCACAACCATAGATTTTAATAACCCAGTCATAAAGCAACTGTTAAAAATTGCTATTTAAGTTCCTTTAAAAATGTTTTTGAAGATTAAATTGATTTGTGTTATGAATTCGTAGTTTTCAATAATTGTAACCTCTTTTTATATTCTGATTAAAAACAGCACTTCATCATAAATTATTTAGAATATTTGTCGTAGACTTAATAAAATTATATATGCATTCCAACAATAATTAATTTTATTTGTGAGATAATCATACCGATAAATATTTTTATCAACTTTTAAATAAACACTAATTAAAATCAACCAACCAAAAAATATTGCGCAATATTTTTAAACTGTCGATTATAACAGCTCTGACTTATCGATAATATTTTATGCTTTTTATTTGACGTTTGAAATTTGCTGCCCTGGCGGTATTTGTTGCACTAGTGAATTTAATTCAATAACATTGAACAATTGGTCAAATTCCACAGCATCAGACCAGTAGCAACAGGTTTCCGTATCACACGTCTGCACAAAAGTGAAAGTGCACAAGGAAACTGCTCGTTTTATAGTTTACGTTATCAAAAACGCTCACCTAAAGGATCGACTAGGCACAATAAAAGACGCTTAGGTAAGCAGCTCCAACTCTCTGCCAACAATATAATCAGCTGTATTCGCATAAACAATAATGTCAACATTTGTCGCAGGGCTATCACGAGCATTAACAAAGGCATAAATTGAGTTCCTAGGTTATGCGTATCCACTGACCATTTGCAAGCATACTGCCAAGTACAAAGTTCAATTCTGCACCGTCTAATTAGAATACGCATCGCATATTTCTGGTATGTATTCATGATTAAAAAGTGACAATTTGTTATTATTTATTTCTTATTTGATAAAGACTTCAAAGCCAAAACACATACATACAAACAAACAAAATGTCAGAGGCACCAGCACAAGAGCGTAAAGCAAATCCCTTTAAAGCTTTTCTTAGTGGCGGTTTCGGTGGCATATGTAATGTGCTATCTGGTCATCCACTGGACACCATTAAGGTTAGTAATAAATTTTTAAGTAACATAAATTATCATTAATTTGTTTATTTTTTGTTGTATGCATTTAGGTGCGCCTGCAAACAATGCCGCGACCAGCGCCTGGACAGGCACCATTATATACCGGCACCTTTGACTGTGCTGCCAAAACAATTAAGAATGAAGGTGTCCGTGGACTGTACAAAGGCATGACTGCACCGCTTACCGGTGTAGCGCCAATTTTCGCATTATGCTTTGCTGGTTACGCATTAGGCAAACGCGTACAACAAACTGGTGAAAACTCCAAATTAACATACTCGCAAATTGCTATTGCCGGCTCGTTTTCTGGCTTGATGTCAACGATAATAACAGCGCCTGGTGAGCGTATCAAGTGTTTACTGCAAGTGCAACAGGCCTCCGGTGGTGAGCGCAAATACAAAGGTATGATGGATACCGCAGTACAACTCTACAAAGAGGGCGGTATACGTAGTGTTTATAAGGGCAGTTGTGCGACGCTTTTGCGAGGTGAGTACCTTGTGAGTTATATGTTTAGTGCTCTATTTGAATGAAGGTCATGTGGTTATGGAAAAGAAATTTTTATTTTATTTGTTTTAAATATTCTTTAGTTTTAAAATAATGACAATAATTTTAGGAATTTATATGAGCATGTGTGTGTTTATTTGTAAATTTTTAATTAAAGTGCTAATCTTTAATATATTTATGTGTGATTAAAGTGTTTAAATCGAAGTTTGTACTCCCGATTCGTGTTTAACCTGTTCTTTAGTGTCTTTTACATAAAATATCAAGTATTTGGTCACGACTATTGATAAATTATTGAAAAAGGTGTTTAACTTTAGTGCGCCGACATTAGTTTATTCGAAATTTTGTTAGACGCTATAAATTTGTATAAATATAAATCTTAAAATGGTTTTATGATTCGTATGTGCTTAAACTAATGCATATAACTAACTAATAATATGATAATCTAACAATTATTTTTTTCGGTTGTTTATTTAACTTAAGACAACCAAAGTTCGCTTCTTATCTATCAGGTTTTTGTAGACCAAAACTTTAGCGCTTCTAAATTCACACGATGTCATTGTTCGCGTATAACAAATACTTTTTCTTTATATAACATATATTATTGTATATTATACATCATTTGAAATATTATTATTATCTTCTTCTTCTGCAACATGTTCCACACGTTTGGCGCGTTCTTGTTGCATTGCATATGTCAATGTATTCCTCTGTGTAAATGCAATAACAGTTTTTGGCTTTTTCCGCTGCTCATCTGTCACTCTGACCGCATGCACTTGTGTTTGGTTTTTGTTTTGCATTAATTTCAATTTGCTCTGCTCAATTTTACGCCAATGCGGCACAGGCAGTTTACCACCCGGCCTTGGCAATATGCTGTTATGTTGTGGCGTATGTGCATGTTGTTGCTTTTTAGTTAGCACCACACGTCCAGGAGCACAATTCAATTGTTTATGTATTACATAGAAGACGCTACGTTCGTTGTGATTGCTACAACGTGGCGCATAGCGATTCTCAAAGACGTAACTATCCACACGTCGGCATGAAATTTGCTTACCCGTCGTATAATCGGTGATGCAACGTTTCGTGCTTGGACCACGCACTTGATTGGTAATCTTGGGACGCCAATTGTACATTTCACAACTACAATCCCATGGATTTTCGTTAAGCCGTGCTAAACGCAATTTCGGACGCAGAAAGAATGTGTGTGGCAGTGTGCGTAAACGATTGCCTTGCAAGTAGATTTCCTCCAAATTCGGTTGATCATCGAGTAGCCCGGGTGGAAAGTAGGAGATGTTATTATACGATAAATCTAGCACTTCCAGCGCACGACAATCGATGAAAGCGTCCATTGACAGCTCTTGTATGCCACAATGACTCAATTCAAGTTCGCGTAGCTTGTGTAGACCGGCGAAGGCGTCGAACTCGATGCTACGTATATTGCCATGCAATGTCAGCTTCTCCAGCGCTGTCAAGCCCTATAAATTGAAGTGTGTTTTTTGAAATGTAAATGCCTAAATTTAATTGTGGCCGCGCATTAGAAACAATCGATAATTGTATAAATTTAATATATGCAAATAGGGGAAAATAGAGTTATACCAAATTCCATTTTCCGAAGTGATTTGTATGTGAATTTTTTTATTTTATCTTTATGATATTTGGCAAAGTTTACTATTTAAGGCAGCGCTACAAAGTCCGTTCAAATTGATTAGATCGGACAATTATATGTGCCATTCAATCTGACAGATCGAAAGCCATCGTATATTGTTTAACACTTACCTTAAACATATTTTGTCCCAAATTCCCGACTGACACATTTCCAATATGCAACTCCTGCAGCTCCACTAACGATTCGAAAGGTTGATTGTTTTTCAAGCGCAATGCCATTGTTTGCGAATCAAAATGCATCGAAAGTGTTGAATTCATAACCCAAAAACTGGCCGGTAATATATTTCTAATGGGATTGCTACGAAAATCAACGCGCACCAATTTCGGGAAGGGTGGAAAACTACGCTCACTCAATTTATCCAAACGATTATCGCTCAAATCCAGCACTTCCAACTCCAGCAAACCGGCTAAAGCGCGATAATGCAAGTCGTGTATCAAATTATGGGCCAACGACAGCGTTTGTATATGCAGAGCGCCATAGAAGGAGAATGGTGGCACCTCCGTAATACCATTGCGTTCCAACGATAAGTGATCCAAAGCGGTCAGACCGTCAAACATCTCCCAACGCAATTCGTTCAACTGACAACCGTGTATGCGCAACACTTGCAAATGCTCCCACCCGTAGAATGTGGGCATACGCGCCTTTATCAATTCCTGTTTGTAAATATCATACGGCACGATATTGTCATCGTAATCGTCGAGTGGCGCAAAAGCCAAAGCATCCAAATCGTCATACGACTCACTACGCGGCTTGTAATCATAACTATCTTTGGGATGGACGGAATTCTTGGGACGTTTGTAATCTTCACTACCCAACAGTGTGACCGATTCGAAATTAGCATATTGTAAAAAACTCAGCGATTGATCGAAGAGTACGCGCAATGAGCGATTAAGGCCACCGCGTACTTCCAAGGTGGTGAGTTGATTGAGTGGCTTCAGCGTGCTCAGATTGACTGTTTGTGGGAAGTAGAGAAAAAAAGTAGAGGAATAAAAAATGAGCAAAATATAGTTATAATTGATATGCGCATACATACGTTATGTGTGTGAAAGCGCGTAAACAATTGCTTATCTAACTTTAAAGCATTTTACAAAGCGCCGCGCAGTCTTATCGCACAGCGCAGCTATCCTTCATAGCATGCTTATAAACAATTACTGCTTAATTTTTACGTTTCTCGCAGTGTTTTGATTGTTTTTTTATAATTCTTTAAATTCAAAAAATTCATTCATTTATTGTTTATAATAATTTCGAGGGCCTGTATGGATTTTTTCTTATTTGGCAAATGATTTTCGCGAAATAAATTATTCCTCAAAGCAACGCTACAATCCCCAAACTTATAACTTATGCTTACTTTTTTGTTTAATATTTTATGTTTGTATCATATTTTATATTTTTATATTTATATATTTTTTATATTTTCTTTTATTTTTATTTTTATTTTTTTTTATTTTTAATTTTTTTTTATTTTTTTGTTATATTTTTATACTTTATTTTCCTTTTTTTTATAATTTCTGTATATTTTTTTATTTATGTACATATGTATGTATATACATATGTATGTACACATGTTTCAAAAATTTTTTATACTTTTTTTTTACTTTTATGAATATTTTTTTATTTTATTTTTTTTATTATTACTTTTTTTTAATAATATTTATGAATATTTTTTTTTATTTTGTTTTAATTTTTTTTTACATTTTTTTGGAATTTTTTTGAAATACTCACTGCTTTTATTTCTACCACTGCTTGTGTAAAGCAATATCAAAGCATGTAAATCGTGTGGCAACTTCTGTATCAAGTCCTCCACATCGCTCTCCTCTTGCAGTATACAAGTAGCCTGTTTCATATAAGGATTTGTCGTGTACGCATCATCATTAGCGTCATCATCAAAGTTTTCGTATGTGGCCTCATTGCTGTTGCTGCTCGCTCGCTCGTTCGACCAAATATCGTCCACTGGCTCCGCACCTGGTCGTCGCGCTTGCATGTGCTGTATCCAACGTGATATGGACAGCTCGACAAAAGGCGCATACTGACAGACACAACCGGTCGGACATTGTAGCGTGTCAATTGCCAATTGTTGCGTGTGCTCATGTGGCAACTCTAATGGGGGCACTTCCGTTCGTTGCAATCGTTGTATCCGGTGTGTTGTAGTCACTTCATTGTGTGCACGTTCAACCGCATGTGGTCCCAACTTCTTATGCTGTTGCTGTAGCTGCTGATATTTTAGAAATTTCGTATGCTGTTTGGTATGTGGTTTGGCGTTGAACCGTGCAGCGTTGACATTGAGTTGCTGTGGTGATGTAGGGATGGTAAACGATGTTATAAAGTTGCGTGAAAAATAGTTAAATTTATTTATTTACTTTTTTTTTCGTAAAACATATTTTTTTTAAACTAGTTGTGTGAAACTATCGCTAAATTATGTACTAAGCTAAGTGTTTTTAATGAAAAAATATTTTTTTTGTTTGCTTTTCTTTTTAGTAGCTTCACTTGCGTGTGTCACAAGTCGCAAGTTCCTCAGTTTTTGAGATATCGTTCTGAAATTTTATGCACATTATTTTCTCCTCAAGAAGCTGCTAATTTGTCGTAAGCGCCGATATTAGATACAGCTGTCATATAAACTGATCGATCAAAATGAAGTTATTGTATGAAAAACTTTTTTATTTGACAAGATATCTTCACGAGATTCTACAAAGATTATTATATCAGGCTACGCTACAGTTTCCGAACGAAATTTTCAGTTCGGACCACTATAGCATATAGCTGCCATACACACTGAACGATCAAACTGAAGTCTTTGTATGAAAAACTTTTTTATTTGAGAAGTTATCCTCATGAAATTCGGCACGGATTATTATACAAGGCGATACTACAATATCCGAGGGAATTGTTCAGATCGCACCACTATATCATATAGCAGCCATATAAACTGTGCGATCAAACTCAAGTCCTTGTATGAACAACTTTTTTATTTGACAAGATATCCTCACGAAATTTAGCACAGATTATTATCCAAGGCAGCGCTACAAATTTTCGAACATATTGTGCAGATCGCAGCATTATAGCATGTAGCTGCCATATAAACTGTTCAAAAACACTGTAAAGATCGTCCTGTATATTTTCATGCTAAAAGAAATGCACATGTGAAGGGTATTATATTTTAATGTTTTTTTTTTGTTTTTTACTCACAATCAACAACACCAACACTAGCAACACGTTAATCCATTGCATTTTTATAGCGTTAAGTTCTCACGTGTTTCGTTGCTACCGCGTAATACCGTATACATATATTTTTAGAGACAATTTTTTTTTTTAAACGTCACGTTTCTTTTATATAAAATAACATCAGTAACTATCTGCTGCACAGCGCAATTTCATACTTCTCACTGTTCGCTGCAGGCTTGCTGCCCAAAATAAACCGTTACCCACTGGGCTTGAACGTCGTTGCGCTACTACCGAGCACTCTATAATTATTGTAAAGTTATTTCGAAAAAACAATTTAGTTGTGTTCTTAAGATAAGCGGAAAAAATCATATTGCACAAACAAACACATTGGCAGCGTGGATAAGGAGGAAATACAACATCCTTTGTGACCACTTATCGCGCCCATACGACTTCAATTCACGCTGTTTTCATTCAGTGCGCTCTTTAATAAGATTTTGTTGGACATATGTACATATATATTTTATGTATGTATGTATATAGTGTTTTTGCGTTATATACATATGTATGTTATGTATGTATGTACATATACATATGTATATAGAAACTTATTTAAATAAATTCCTATTTTGATTCTTTAAATCCATGTAATTACACACGTACACTAAATTACAATGTGTTTGGTACATAAAAAGTTTAGTTTGCGCCAAATTTTGTGAAATAAAAACATTATTTTGTTAAAGTTAAAGTTAAAATTCCAAAAACTTCCTTATTTGAGTTTTTCACTTCAATTTTGAGGTTATGTGAAAAAGTTGCAAATACTCCCGTTGTAGATCTTTTTATTACCTACAATTTTTTCTTTTTAGTTTTACCAGAAATCGAATTAAAAGTCAAAAAATTTGGTTATTTGCATTTTTCTCATAAATTTTGAGGTTATGTGAAAAGGTCTTTTTATTGCCCACAACTTTTTCTCTTAATATTTTTCCATAGGACTCGCAGTTTTGCCGGAAATCCGGTTAAAAATCCCAAAATTTGGTTATGTGCATTTTTTACATGAATTTTGAGGTTATGTGAAAAAGTTGTTAATAATCAAGTTGTAGTTTCTTTTATTAATTACAACTTTTTCCATTAATTTGTGTTCATAGGACTCAGTTTTGCCTAAAATCGAGTTAAACTGCTTTTAATCCTCAAAAATTTAACCTTCAACTTCTTATTTTCGACCTCAAATCCCTATAAACGATTTTTCCTTTCATTTTGGTTCTTATTTTCGACCTCAGATCTGCGTAAATGATTTTTCCTTTAATTTCTGTTGTTGTATCTTCCTTTTTCAATGTGTTTTATGCAACTAATTTTTTTCTTGTTTTCAAAAACTATCAAACCTGGTCCACATATAGTATATGGACTTCGTTCAGTCAGATTTTTTTCGTGTTACAATGTGAAACGTGCTATTATAAGGTTTCGTCGCTTCGAATTTTTTTGTATATATGTATGTATGTGCATGAATTATTGTATTATATTTCTCTTATTATTATTATTTTTTTTATATTTTTTTATTTTTATTTCGTTTATTTTTTTCAATTACTAACAATTTTTCATTCATTAGTGTGAAAGTGCAAAATAATCGAAAAAATTTGTCTGAAAATTCATTATTGCTGTGTGTTGGCTTATTACCATCTCATCATAAACATGTATGTATGTATGCAATCATGTTTTAAATATGTCGCACTCATATTGCATATGAGCAAAAAAACTAAAAACTCAGAAATAATTAAAAAAAACATATCTTTGTTATGTATGTGGCCCTTTTTTAGATTTGCCCGCAAACGCCTTTTATTTTCTCGCTTACGAGTATATACAAGATAAGGCCAAAGAGAAGACTGGCAGCGAGAAGATTAGCATTACTTCGACGATTTTCGCCGGTGGTGCCGCTGGCATAGCATATTGGTTGGTCGGTATGCCCGCGGATGTGTTGAAGAGCAGATTACAAACAGGTATGTGCAGCATTAATATTAATAAAATTATATTTTAATAAAAAAATAATAATTTAATTTTATTCTATTTTTTGAAATATTTTTTTTTATACATATGTATATAAGGATATTTTAATTAAATTTAATTAATTATTTGATAATTCAATTTAATTTATTGATTTTTTTTTTCTGAAAGTGTAATTTAATTAAATATTTAATTATTTGAAAAAATTAATTAACTATTTATTGAATTTCGATTAAATACAATTAATCAGCAGTTCAATTATTTCAAAACAAATCCTTACGTTATTTATTACTAATTAATTATGCATTTAATTGAGTATATATTGATTAATCAAACATTATTTATAAAAGGTTCAAGTATTACTTAATTAGGTAGTATTATACTTATTTTTAAATAATTAGTTAAAAAAATTAAAATATAATTAATAGTAATTAAGCGATTTCAGCGTTTAATGCTTAGAGAAGTATAATTATTAAAAATGTATATATTTTACTTAACCAAATTATTTAAAATAATTAATTAATTTTTTAAATTAAATATTTAAATTAGTTATTACCATTTAATTTTATTCTTAATTCAATACATATTGATTAATCCATCATTTATTGTTTAATGACAACTTAATTAGAAATAATTAATGATTAATATTTTAAATAATTAAACAATTCTTTGCGTTATTTATTAACACTTAATTATACATTTAATACAATATTTGAATCAACATTTAAAAAAATAAATTTAATTAATCATAAAGCAAATTATGATGAATAAATATTATATTTGATTTATTTATAAATAATTAATTGAAATATAATTAATAGTAATTAAGGGATTTTCAATGTTTAGTAAGAAGTATTGTTATTAAAAAATATATATTTTACTTACCAAATTATTTAAAATAATTAATTAATTTTTTTAATTAAATATTTAAGTAATTTATTACAAATTAATTCTACACGTAATTAAATACACCTTGATTAATCAATCATTTTTTGATTTATAACAGATTATTAGAAATTAAAATAACTTCAATTTTAGTATTTTTAATTAACTAATTTTATAATATTTAATTGAAAAATAAATATGATTATTTAGTAATTTTATTTAATCTTTAAAAATATTATGATACATTTTATTTTAATTTTTTTATTTATTTTAAATTAAATTTTAATTAATTAATTTAATTTTTTTTAAGAAATTTTACATTAATTTCTTTTATAATTTAGTATTGAATTGATTTAAAAATCACTTTTAGATAATTAAGTATTTAATTTGGTATTTGGTATTTTAATTTGTTAATTACTTTAACAGGATTCACTTTCAATTAGAGTAAATACTTCAATAAAAGTTTCCTGTAATCTAATTGAATAAAAAATATGTAATTAAGTACAAAGTAATGAACTTTTTTATATTTCTTTGAATTTTGAAAATGAATTAAATACTTTTTAGGGATCGAATTTTAACTGATTTCATATTCAATTACTTTAATTAATTTTTTATTTAATTAAGTAATTAAGTAACTATGAAAAATAGATTATTATTTATTATTTTAGTAGCACGTATTTTCTTTGAAAAAATTGTTTTATTTTTCTACATTTTCATAACCTTAAAAATTTGCATTTTCCATCCGCAGCACCCGCTGGCACATATCCAAAAGGTGTACGCAGCGTTTTCAAGGATCTCATGCGTCGCGATGGTCCCTTGGCTCTGTACCGTGGCGTTACACCGATCATGTTGCGTGCCTTCCCCGCAAATGCTGCCTGCTTCTTTGGCATAGAATTGGCCAATGATGCTTTCGATGCCATCGCCGCATTGTTCTAACTCAAAAATTTGCCTATAAGACTAAAGAAGTTTTTATAACACTTAAATAAATAGTGCACTTATATTTAAAAAAAATGGCAATAGATTTTATTAACAAGAAATTATATTTTCTTAAAGATTATTGTTTCCACATTGTTGTTGTAGAAATATATAGTATAGACTTTTATAATGCATAGAAGAATATGAAAATATACACAAATATTGGAAAAAACAATTTCGTGTTTTATTTTTGAAAATTTAGACTTGGTTTTAGACTCTTTTTAATATTCATATATTGGAGATTATAAATAATAATTATCGTTCTCTTCCAGATCTGCCATCAAATGCCGTATATTTTGCCACATATGAAGCATTTCAAGATTTGATCAAGCAAAAATTTCCAAATATGCAAATGGAGGTGTTGTCGGCGATTTTTTCGGGTGGTATGTCTGGTATTGCCTACTGGGTTGTCGGTATGCCGCCCGATGTACTCAAAAGTCGGCTGCAGACAGGTGCGCTAAAATATATTTATTTTTCGTATGAGAAATAAGATTCAGACTCTGTTTCCCCTTATACAGTGGGTTCTACTAAACTCACTGTCATCTCAGCAGTTTTATCTAAAACTACATATGTGACCATGCTATTTCATTCATCTAGACTGTTATACGTACGGAATATTGTTGCAGAAAACATCCTTGAAGTAATTGAAACGAATGAGTTGGCAATTCTTGACCGAATAAAAATTCTCGTTCGATCCGGTTGTCTCGACCTGACTGTTGTGGGGACGGAGTTAACAGAACGTCACTTTGAACTGCTAACTTTTCATCATTCCTTTAAACTTTTTGAGTTTATTTTATGCTTTTTCAGAAACCAAATGCGAGCTTCTGATAATCGCTTCGGGTTCGATAATACCATCTATGTTGTTGTTTTATCGATTATCCGGGTCCTGTTTGATTACCAAGGTAGCAAGTTTAATTAACATCGAAGTCACCTAACGGTAGTTCCAGGAATCGAGCTGTTAGGTTCGCAATATATGGATGGATTTAGCTGAGTCACCTTCATGAATCATGCAAAGGTGGTTATAGTCATGCGGGGACTCTTTGCTCAGTGGATATAGGTTTGGTATGTCGTGTTCGAATCTGTAAACATAGAAGCTTAACCTGCTACAGTATCCTGAACGGAATTGCGCGAGGGTCACTCTAGATTCGCGAGGCAATTCGAGCTGTTCTTCTGCTCTGGTATTCTTTACTTGCCTTCTGAGTTTCAGATATATCTACTTATCTGCAATTTGGGAGAAGGTGTTATTTGCTTGATTAGAGATACCATAAATCTGGGGTTCGTCATCGTAGATCGGTCATTCAGTTCTACTGACAGAAGTTGTTTGAGTAAAGTTAGTTCTAAAGGAAAAATCAGTACTGCGAGAGAGTACTAACTACTCGTGTTAGTCTCGAAATTAGTGGATTTTTGCCAAGCCTTGGACATTTATTTCTTATTGGGTTATTAAAACTGGGAAGCTCTTGATTTATAATACTTAAATATCTCTATATTTTTTTTTGTTGTGGTAACATTCAACTGCATACTTCTCGAACTTTTTCCTCTACAGCACCTCCAGATAAATATAAGCATGGCATACGAAGTGTCTTTGTCGAACTAATGCGCACCGACGGTCCGTTTGCGCTATACCGCGGCGTAATACCGGTAATGCTGCGCGCTTTTCCAGCGAACGCAGCTTGTTTCTTCGGCATTGAACTGGCGAACACTTTTTTCAAAATAGTGACACCCAATTTTTAAGGTAAGTACTTGAAATAAGCATTTCTCTTAACCTGAAATATATTTTTTATAACAAAAAACAATTGAATTAAAAAGCAAAATAGCCGGTTATAAACACTATACCGAGGAGTCTCTGCTATAAACTTATATTCAAGTCTCCAAACAATACAAAATTTGTCTAATTAGAGCATATTATCCAAAAATTTCAGTTTTGACATTATTCGAACCTTAACATATTCTAACGGCACAGTACAATACCTTACTGTCTTTCTTCTTCCTAAGATCTCTAAAAAACTTAGAAATATACATTCTATTATGGAGCGATCTATCTTTATTGCTTTGGAAAAATATCGAATAGGTTAGGTTATTCAGGTAGGCCACGCATAGACCAGTTTTGGTTCTTTGCGTTACCAGATTGAGTTCAGTTGCTAGGTCCATGAGGAGTAATCATCCTTTAGAATACCTGCGCTTGTCGCGAATTTTAACTGACTCTGCGGCCTTTCTATCGATACCTCCTCCAGTGTATCATACCGTGGAGACCCCAGATGCTTACGGTGTAGACTTGTCAGTGCGGGACAAGTTCACAAGAGATCTACCATTGTTTCCCTGGTACCTTGCTCTAGACATTTCCTGCATCTTATCCAAAAATTTCAGTTTTTACATTATTCGAACCTTAACATCTTTTAACGGCACAGTACAATACCTCACTGTCTTTCTTCTTCCTAAGATCTCTAAAAAACTTAGAAATATACATTCTATTATGGAGCGATCTATCTTTATTGCTTTGGAAAAATATCGAATAGGTTAGGTTATTCAGGTAGCCCACGCATAAACCAGTTTTGGTTCTTTGCGTTACCAGATTGAGTTCAGTTGCTAGGTCCATGAGGAGTAATCATCCTTTAGAATACCTGCGCTTGTCGCGAATTTTAACAGACTCTGCGGCCTTTCTATCGATACCTCCTCCAGTGTACCATACCGTGGAGACCCAAGCTCTTCAGCTCCTTCGACCTTAAATGATGATCTATTATCTTCTCCATAGTTTTCAGTAGAAAGGAGGTTAGGCTAATTGGCCTGAAAGATTTAGCAAAAGAGTAGTCCTTTCTTCCTACTTTCGGTATGAAGATTACCTCAGCTGTCCTCCATGATTCAGGGATGTAGGCCAAGGCTAAGCTCTCCCTCAGCAGCCTAATCAGGTGTGGCATCAGGATCTGCTCACCCTGTTGTAGAAGCGCTGAGAAGATGCCGTCCACTACCGGAGACTTGAACCTTTCGAACGAGGCCATTGCCCACCTGATCGAGTCCGCAGTAAACAATTGTTTAGCGATAGCCCAATCAGCGCGGGATGGCCTGTGTTCAGTTACGGGCAGACACCGGTAAACCGGA
Organism: Bactrocera tryoni; assembly: GCF_016617805.1. NCBI lineage: Eukaryota > Metazoa > Arthropoda > Insecta > Diptera > Tephritidae > Bactrocera > Bactrocera tryoni. The sequence goes on from NC_052500.1 coordinate 70,493,429, forward strand.
ATAGTCTCCGGGAAGTGAGCATGCAAGAGCTCTGTAGCTCTGTCCTCAGCGCTGGTCGTGAATGTCCCGTCATTCCTTTTGATGGCTAGCACTGTGTCCGTCTTCCCTTTAGCCAAAGCTTTGTGCAGCCTGGCAGCTTCTGGTGTGGAGGAGACGTTTTCACAGAATCTCCTAAAGCTAGCCTGTTTAGCAGACCTGATCTCTTTATTGTACAGTGTCAGGTTGCTCCTGTACCCTTCCCAGACCCCTGTACGTTTAGCCTTATTAAATAGGCTGCGTACCTTCTTCCTTAGGTCTGCGAGTTTCCTTGTCCACCAGGAGCAATTGCGCCTGTCTGGAGGTACTCCTAAGGGGCAGCTGTCATTGTACGCGTTAATGATGGACCCGTTAAGAGCGGTCAATCTGCTCTCCATTCCCGGGCCCGTGCCACTGCTGTCAGTCTGCCCCACCCTCTTCAATCCCTCATCTAGCCTCTTCCTGAAGGCACTCCAATTGGTCCTTCGAGGGTTGCGTCTAGGAGGGAATAGCTTGACCCCTGCCCTCAGCGCAAGCCTTACAATTCTATGGTCCGACAGGGAGAGCTCCGTTGAGACTATCCACTGCGAGACAAGTCCAGTTGCAGGTTCATTACTGAGGGTGATGTCCAACACTTCCCTCCTGCTTATAGCTATGAATGTGGGTTCACACCCTACATTCTCTATCGCTAAATTACTGCCTACTACATATTCTAACAGGGACTCACCTCTGACGTTGCAGTCGGTGCTGCCCCATTCCGTATGGTGAGCGTTCGCATCGCAACCGATGATAAGGGGGAGCTTGTGCAGTCTGCAATGCTCTACCAGCCTTTCCACCGCCTCCGGGGGTGCCGTTGCTGCCTCTCCCGGAAAGCAAGCTGAGGCCAGGACGAAGTCTTTGCCTTCAGTATCCCTAGCCTGCAGCGCCACCAAATCCTGCGTCAGAAACTCTGAAATGCAAAAGAAATCAATATTGCTTCTGACAACTATACACGTCCTAGGCCTCTCGCTAGAGATGTCCCAGATTACTTTGTTTGCCTCCGTCTTGAGGCTCTTTACCTCTCCTTTATAGACCCAAGGCTCTTGGATCAGCAGTGTGCCCAGTTTCTCCGCAGTGAACCTGCTTGTTATGACAGCTGAGGCTGCCGCCGCATGATGCAAGTTCACTTTGGCAATTTCCATGTTGTCGGCCATCATAAAATGGGCTCGAGGAAAGAGAGATCCTCTACCCCGCCGTCAACCGCACTGCTGTCCATTGGGCCTCCAAATCCGTTTAGGAGTTCCTGCGTTGAGGGTAGCTCCGTGTTCCGGCCATGTTCGGGGACGTCAGTGGTCGTTGCTGGCACTGCCTGTCCAGACCTGCTCCCTCCAGGGCTGTCCGACAACTCGTCCACCTCCATCCTTGTTTCCTCCGGGGCGGACTCCGGCCCTGCCTGGTTATCGACGCCCTTGTCCTGTGGAGTCGCAGGCGTTTTGGCTTCCTTGCTCCCGGTGTCAGCAGGCTTGTAGGGCCGCATGACGACCGTGCTGTACTTGTAGTACAGGCGGAAGCTTGCGGCCCGGACATACTTATACGACTCGTCCTCAATGTATAAGTGTAACCTCCATCCTTCCATGTCACCTAGCTTCTCCATTTTGCTGCCGGCAACACACCAGGCCGAGATACTGAGTCCCCGGTTCTGGTTCCTCACCAGGCTCAAGGCGTACTCGTAGGTCCTGTCCGCGCTCCGAGGGAGAAACACTGTCATGCTGTGCATGATTGGCACATCTTCCACCCTCTTCGCGCAAAGGCCAGGGCCCGTCCAGCTTCCCAGCTTTGGAGCGTGCTCCCTCAGCCAGTCGGCGGACGACTCGTTCAGGCAGTCTACCTGCATCATACCTCCCCTGAAGTCGATGCCCAGGAAGGACGCAGTGTAGACCTTTCTTTTAGACACCTCGTCCATCAGAATGTCTTGAAGTACGGTGAGCTCATCCGATTTCAGCGACTCCGCCGGGTATTTGAAAGGCAGAACAGCCATGCGGATGCCTCTGACAGCATCCGCATATCCGCGCCGCCCCTCCACCCGGTGAGAAGCCGGTCCAGATGGTTGGCCCGCGGCTGCCTTTGCGTCTGTGCCCCGCACCCTTTTGGATCGGGGGGGCTCCTGCGGCGTGATTTGGCCGCTCTTCCTTTTCTCGGCTCGGGCGTAGGTGCCCGCGGGCAGTGCCCTGCTATCGCCCCGCCTTGCGGTCAGAGTTGTGCAGACCGGGCCACGGTTGCTGTTACCGCTGCCTTGCGCGCGAATTGGCACGTTTTTGTCGTGCCCCTTTGCCGGGAATGCGTTGTTCCCTTGGCTCTTGCTCCTGGCTAGAGCCTCCGGGGTTTTCCCCATCACGGAGGTGCCGTAGGTACCACTTCATGGTGGAACCACTCATCCCTTTCCTATGAGGATCATCGCACCGCCGGGTTGGCCAGCTTCTGGGAGGGGCGTTGCCCACCTCTTCTGCACATTCTCCTCCTTCTCCTTCTTGCGCCGTCAGGCTCTGCCTGATGCGACTCGCCCGAGGCCGACCCACTGCACCTATCGGCGGGGGTCTCGGCGACGTTCGTTGCTGCTACTGCGGCACCAGGCGTTACCACCAGGTGAGCTTCGCTGCAAGAGAGTACGTCGTCATCATCCTCCCTGGCGTGCTCGCCAAACAGCGAACGCTCCTCTGGCGTAAGAGCGTCGAGGAAGCTAAACTTCCGCCTAGCCCCTCGACCACCCTTACCTTCCGCTGCCCCGATCTCCTTCTCCTTTTCCGCTTCCATTGCCCTTTGTCGTTGCCCTTTGTCCGTCATCGAATCCAGTGTTTGCGTTTGTTTTTTTGTTGTTGTTGTGTTTTTGTTGTCCATCTTTTCCTTTCGACCTTTGGCTCAACAGGGTGAGCTGTCGGGTCTATGTTCTAGGGGAACTGGAAGGTCCGCCACGCCAGAGCCCCTTGGCGCGGTAAGGCCACCGTTACTTCCCAATTCGGCCCGGTGTTGGGAAGGCTCCGTTAGAATACAGCCACATTCACCTCCTGGCTGCAAAGTTCCAATGGGCACGGGAGTCGCATAACACCCTGGATTAGGAGGTGGTAGCTCTTGGTTAGCGCACGCATGCGGCACCCGACATCCCGCGTGGTCCGTGCTTAACAGCACCAACCACACAGGATTGGGGGGCGCCGAGTATGTCTTGCGCCTAAGCCCCTGCACCGCGACAAGGTGCCTACCATTCGCAGGGGATCGTCCATGTTTCTGCGTCTTATAATAAAACGGGAATGTTAGTATACTTTTAGAACGTATTTTTTTTTCGCCAAGAGAGGGATCTGTTCCTCAACTGCCTACCTATTCCAAAATAGCGACTGTTGACAAGTTATTCAGCTCTTGATCTCGTGCTTTAGATTATTGATGGAATTTAAGCTTGGTCTAAGACATATAAGGTCCTTCACATTTTAAATTTATAGCTCCCCACAGTGACGTGGTTTCCAAGACGCGGCGGATCTTTGTATGTGTATTCCAGCATGTACATTGTCTGCTCTTCGTTCAACACAAGACCAAACTCTTTTGTTTCTTCTAGGCGTGGTGTGGTCTAGATGGCACATCATTTCTCTCCTATTGTCCAAAGCTTTTGGGTGATTGCTGCGAACTGTGTAATTGTTGACAGTACAGGTCTGAACGAAGAGTTTGGCCGTAGGAGAGCAGCTCAAAGTAGATGATGACTTGCCAAACATACCACATATGTACATGCAAAGCCTTCCTGACTGGCAGTCCTGACATGACCACTGTTTGAACCAGCTCACCTCAATTCGACCACAACCATTTTATTTAGCTTGACGTTATCGAAATGGCCCACTTTGCACCATTAATAATCATCCTTTTCAAAAATCAATCAATTTTGATGCGATTTATGCATGGTTATTTGGTTTATTCGATTTTCTGAGTTAAGTCGGGTGGCATGCACACATTGAGCTGCTTTTTGTATCTAGCCTTAAGTAAATGATTCCAAACAGTTTTTTTTGTGCAATGGTTAGCTCATGAGCAATCGAAACAGTGCTTACATGAGGCCGGACTTGAAGATGTCAATTATTTTAGCAATATTTTCGAGAATTGGCCTTCCAGTGCGTGTTGCATCCTTGATATCAAGATTACTAGGACAGAATCGACAAAACCTGAACTGCTTATGATTAGTTTTTATAGTATCAAGACCATAAAAACTATTCGAATTTTCAGCTGATTTCTTTATCGAAAAAAAAACTGAAAGTTCTAGCGCGTTTTCCCTTTGCTGGCTCCCAACTTTGACTTGTGCTCAAACAAGAATTATTGAAGTAATGAGGCCAACGACATGACCAAAACGTGAAATTACTTGCTTACCTAAGTATCTTCTGAGTAATTCCATTGATTGGTGCGATGTGTGAGATGTTTCGCCATCTTGTTGAAATTAAATTTCGGCCAGATCACGAGTTCCAATTTCAGACACCGTTGACGGTTACGTTCTCACCGGCATAATTTTTGAAGAAATATGGAGCGATTATTCTACCGGTCCCCAAACAACACAAAATTGGTGTTTTTTTTGAATGAAATGGCAGCTCGTGAATCTCTTAAGATTACTCTTCGTCCCAAATGCGTAAATTTTGCCTGTTTACATACCCATTAAGCCAGAAATGGGGCTAATCGCTGAATGAATTTTGGTTCGAAACCGTCGTAACTTCTTGGAACTTTTCAAGAGCCCATTGAGCTAAGCGATGTCGCTTGGGAAGTTCGAGCGGCTTCAGTTCTTGCATAAACTGTACGCTTTCAATTTAAGATCTCGTAAAATGTGCCAAGTCGTTCAATACGTCAGTCCGAATTGCTGTGAACGGCGCCGAATCGACTATCCACGGTCTTCGTGTACACTCTCAGCTACGGCGGCTATATTTTCTTCACTGCGTACTGGACATGGTCTATTCGGTCGAATATTATCCAATAATGAATGATGGGTCTCAAGGTGGGTGATGAAAAAAGTACCTCTACTTGGATCACCCGTCATTACTAAAGCCATCTAGTGGAAAAATATTGGATTTCTTTTTACTTGACCTAATGCTTTTTAGCTATTTGCTCTTATACTCGTACCAAACCATCTGTTTACAATCATTCGATTTTATTTATTTGAATCACTTACAAAATATATTTTAGGACACATTTGTTGTTGCATTACTACAATAAATACAATATTTAAAATTGATATTTAAATATTTTGGCTTAATTAAAAAAAAAATCGTAATAATAATCAGAGTTACAACGAATTGAATGTGGTTAAAATATTTTAGTTTTCTTCTCTCTTGAACCCTACCAAACATTTTTGAGGTATTACAATAACAATATTTCGCAATCGCTTGTTACACATACGAACAATTCAATTCAATGTCGTGGTAACATTACAATTTTTGATTATTAAAAATTACTAATAATTAAATAAAAGACTTAATATATGTATATGTTTTTGTTTTTTTTTTTCTTTTGCTCTAAGGACGTACACAATTTAAAGACCATTTTTCCACTCTAATGGGTAACAACTGGGTAGATTATTTGTATGTAATTAATTTGCGTCGCTAATTTAGGCGATTTTTCTATCATGATTTTCGAAATTAAATACTTTTTGTTTCATATTTTCGGCTTTTGAAAGCGTATAAGGTGATAATACCATGGGTAATACATTAAATGACTTCAATTCTGGTAATCTTATGTTGAGCTGCAAAAAAGATTCGACATTTTTTTATATTTTTGTATTTTGCAGTGGAATTTTGGAATATTCGAAAAGAAAAATATTGTTTACTTACCAAAGCTGTTTGTCCTGCCTCACTGTCGGCAGTGTTATGTGACCAAATTGGGTCGATCCAGAAAGGCATATTCTAAAAAGATACCAAAAAAAGGAAGTGTTTGAAATGCTTCGCAGATCTGTCTAAATATTTTCGGAAATTGTAAGAATTTTTTTAAAAATTATGTATTTTTAGCGCTTTTAGAAACGTTTCGACAGTGCTAGACCTACTCTACTTTGTTATAGAACTCCATGTCTGACAGTTTTTTTTATATAGGATTAGGTTAAGTTAAACTGGTAGGCCAATAAGCCACTCATAGACCAGTATTGGTCCTTTGCGATACCTGATCAAGCTCAGTTCCTAGGTCCAAGAGAAGTAGTCATCCTTTAGGAAGCCTGCGCTTGACACAAATTTTAACAGATTCTGTGGCCTCACTATCGATACCTCCTCTAGCGTGGACCCCACAGGCTTACAGCGTAGTCTTGCCAATGCGAGACAAGTGCATTAAAGATACTCCATTGTTTCCCTGGTGCACTGCTCTAAGCATGATCTAAACATCGTAAGTAACGGACTTACATATATCCAGGTTGTCAACGTATATTATCGGTATCAACCTTTAAGGGTCTACAAAAATACGAATACAGTTCGACCAGTATTAACATTGTTCTTTACACCATATCGGATCAGAATAAGAGAATGGAAGATTAACATTTTCTACACGAACTATCTCAATAATTCAAATTTTAGGGCATAGCAATGAGTAATTTCCGACTCTATAATATGGCTGTCTCTGAATTTGTACTAGAAGATTGGATAAACCAAAAGCTCAATCTTTCTATAAAAGTAAAATATCAATTACTCACATTGGACGGCGGTGTATCTGGCTTTGGTGGCTCGAACATGGGATACACATGCAAATTAGTCTGATCGACGTAGGAAACCGGATCCTGCTTAATTTTAGACTGAACTGCCGCCATCGATTGTTCCATAGCTGTTTGGAAATTTTGCTGTTGATGCTGCCGATTGCCATTCATAACGCCGCTTTCCGCTGTGGACATTATAAGCGACGGCAGACCCGACACATTCTCACTCATCATTGCCTGCTGTTGGTAGGAGGCGGCTGCAGCTGAAGCTATAGCAGCGGCATGTCGTCGATCCCATAGTTTTGTGGTGCCGCTCATTTGTACCTGCGATGCAGTTGTTGTGGACGCCTGCAAGGGCAGTTGCGTCTGACTCACATTCAAATCGGACAAAGACAAATTCGACGAATTCAACGCACTATTTAGAGCGCCGAAAGATAAGTCATTACTGTGCGCAGAAATTGAACCGGATGTATTCAGACTGGAGTTGTGTGAGGCGACCGAATAGATCGAGGCATTGCCATTGTAGCTCATATGTGTACCGACCGCCGATAAATTTTTGGACTCATAACCAATATTTTGCATTTGTTGTTGAGCTTGCAACACTTGTTGTAATTGTTGTTGTTGTTGCTGTTGTTGTGATTGTGTCTGCTGTTGCGGCGGTTTCGGTTTCGATGCGGTGCTACGTTGTGTTTTCGCCGCTGGCTGAAATATAGCGCTGCTCGAAACTTTACCTTTGTAATTTGGCGCCGTCTGATAATTGTTATTCTCGTTGGCGTTCGAGAGCGCACGCGTTTTCGTCGGCGGTCCTTGTAGACTATAACTGCGACTGTTGTTATTCTCGCTGAGCGGTAGACGTGAGGATCGTGGTGCTTTTTGTTTGCTCGCCTGCGACTTGACTGAGCCGAAGAGACCGGAGCGATTCAGAGATGAGCTTAAGGTAACTGTAGAAGAAAATATAATAAAGTGAATAGGAAAGTTGCCTGTTTTATTTATAATAATTTTCATGCTCAAACTCACGTTCGCAATTTGGTTGCAATGAGATTTCGCTGCGCTCTTGTGTCAGTCCCACATTGATCACAAAGATGTCGTTAAATGCAGATATAATAGAGAAAAGATTTGGAAAGCCTGTGAAAAGAAGTTAAAATATATGGAGATTTCGTTTAAAATATTTACGTCTACAATAAAAAAAAGTGCTGAGACCATCAAAATTCCGTTAATTGCGTGTTAGACATGTATTTTCCCTAGGTCAGTGGTGTATCGTCGATATGATGTGGAAAGTAAAGCCCAAATCTAAGCGTTGCAGAATATGACGTGAGAGGCTTGTAAGATGTTGATTGCCACTTCCGAAAGACTCTTAAAAACTATACGAGATTCTTGCTAGGCTGGGGGTGTGTCGTCGAGATGATGAAGAAATCAAAGTCTCAATCTAAGCTCTACAGAAATTGGTTGCTCAGTCCTCAACATTGTCTTTCATATAAGTACATTTACTGTAGTTGGATTTATGCTTAAACGATCCTCTGCCTTAGACAAAGTTGACATTATTACATGCCAGATTAGTGAGAGGATCGTAGGTTCTAAGTCCGATAGATTCTACGTTAATCTTTGTCCTTGGCTATATATGTGTGATTGAAATGAGAAAGAAATTAAATTGCCAATCTAAACTCCACATAAGTTGGTTGCTCATTCCTAAGTTGTTGGAGTTAAATTTATGCTTATACGAACGGCCTCTCTCTTAGACTCAAAGAAATGAGTGATCGGATTACAGCATAACGACATATTCGATCTTGACATGAGATCTTTGTCCTTGTCCTGTCAGCTCATGCCTAGAAAGTTCCTACAGCATTACCCTTATTAATGGAAGCCTCAAGCTCGCCCTGCTTATGCAAAGTCCGTTTATCCGTTATTAAAATGCCAGGTATCTCGACAACCGAAATATAAACTATACATCTCTTATAAATGCGTTTCGGGTCCTTAGTAGGATTAGAATGACTAAAAATTTCGTGAAGACAAAAAAGTCCTGGCTCAATTATAAGTATATGATTTGCCTGATCTATTGACTCTGGGAACTAAATCATTTTTCGACCGAGACTCGAACGTAAGAAGGAGTTAGAGTTAGGAAGTTGGAGTGGAGGTCTTCTTCTTCCTTTGCTACCCCAGAGTGTATTCATACATTCGGACATTATGACCTAGTCAGCGTAGCCCCTGTCTCGCTGAAATATTTCAATATCGTCGTATATCTGGTACAGCTCATCGTTGCGACTGTGGCATTTGCCGTTCCCAATACGCAAAGGACCATAGATCTTCCGCAGAACCTTTCATTCGAAAACTCGTAACGCCGACTCATGTTGTCATCGTCCATGCCTCTGCGCCATCCAGCAGGGCGGGGATGATGGGTGACTTGTAGAATTTGATCTTTGTAAGTCGAGAGAAGACTTTACTTCTCAATTGCCTACTCAGTCCGAAGTAGCACCTTTTGGCAAGAGTTATTTTGAGTTGAATTTCGAGGCTGACGTGTTTTTTACTAATGCTGGTTTCAAGTTCACGAAGTTATCTACGGCTTCGAAGTTATGAAAGTCAACAGTGACGTGGGAGCTAAGTCGCGAGTGCGACGACTGCTTTTTTGACGGCAGAAGATATTTTGTCTTGCCTCGTTCACTACCAGATCCATTTGCTTTGCTTCCTTATCCAGTTCGGAGAAAGCAGAATCGGCGTACGCTAGTACCTGTACACCATGACTGTTCATCCATGTCAGGAAAGTTCTCCAAGTGCTCCTCACTTGGAAGTGGCCAGAAACGATTCTTTTACATATGACTCAGTAGCTGACAACTTCCGGCCTTGGATCAAGGATCCTCTGGGTAACCAAAAAACATCCGTTTAAAAACGAGCTACAGTGAAAAGGTGAAACATTCCTCCTCAGGTTTGTGCGCTGAATTTGGGACTCGTTGGAGGTTCGTTGCAGAAGCTAAAATCGCATCAAAGATATCAATTTTTTTGAATAAGGTACCAATTGACCTCTGGGGGATTAAATTTAATTATGAAAGACCTGCCGACGTCGAGTTTATTTAGAACTTAAGCAGGTTGTTGGAAAACTCAAGACAGTATTATTTTACAAACTTAGCTTGAGTTCATGCATACATTTAACTCTGAAAATTCTGTACTTACCGAACTCGAAGGTGGTCGTAATATTGCAGTGCAAGGAGTTCTTGATCTCAATTAACAGAACAGTAGTTCTTTTCTCCACTACGCGTATAATGCTTAGTAGGAATTTCAGAAACGATGTGCTGCGCACGTAATCTACGCTCTCATCCTTGAAGATCTGCCAAAGAAGAGTTTTGTTTACATTTTCAACAACGCTGTGCAGCTCACCTACCTCGATCAGATGTTTCATCGCTCTAACCGTACTCTCATTCAATTTATCTTCATATTTCTTATTGAACTCCTCTATCAAAGTGCTCAGTGCCATATTTTTGCATTGATTTTCTTTCGTATCACTTGAACTCGATTCATTGAGGCTCGCATGCAAAGTCGACTCGTGTACCAAGATCAGCTTACAAGCGCGGTAACATTGACTACGGAATGCAGTGTCCTCACGATGACATATGATCCATAAAACCTTCTCCTTCTCAATCAACTTAAATGTATGGCAAAGTTGGATTAAATGAACTTATTTGAGGTTCTCTTTATACTCACCTCTATGTAAGGCATCAATTCGACACCTTCGGAAATGCTGCTTACACCCAAAGTTTGCGGTTGAATTTGATAGCCATATTTCTTTTTATGCAACTGCAACATCTCTTCCAACTTCATGCAAGTCTGTGCATTGCCCGTTACATTGTGTACGAGCTCCTCACACTGTTCGGCGAAGACGCGACGTGCCACTTTCGGCGTTAAGTATATCTTTTTGTCCTCATCATTGGTCTGCTCCATTTCGACAACACCCTGTATGGCCTCCATAAGATCGGCCAACTTCAGAAAACCATAGTCGCTTAGGCGGCACTGATAGGCGAAGTGATAGTGATAGGAGCGTACGAATTTCTGAAAAAGTATTGTGTATTGTGGTGCATTGCGAAAGAGTTCGACCATTTCGCCAGCAAATAATATGGTCTTCTCCAGTTCGGCATTGGTTTGTTTACGTTTCGGCATCGAGATGAGCATATCGTCACAGTTTTGTACACGTGACATCACGACAACATTCGAATTGGCCAGACCATCTAAGATGTCGCGTATATCGCATACACCATAATCGGTCACATCAAAACTGCGATTTTGAGTCTGTGCGAAGATCGTCGGTAGCTGTGAGAGCAGCACGGATTTGTTGCCATGTGCGCGCAGTATGCGAAGTAGATCGGAGGTGAAGCGTCGTAATTGTGTGCGATGCGTTAAGGTGATCTGTCGGTTCTCGCCATCGCCGATGATCTGTACGACAGTGGCCAGCGCTTCGAACAGTTCAATCAGCTTGGTGTAACCATAGTCAGCGACGCGACACTGTTTGCCGAAGTGATTATGATAAGCTGGTATAAAACGATTGAATTTCATTGTAGACTTTGGTGACATCTTCACCAACTCGATAACCTCACGCGAAATTTGATATAAAGGATCGCTGGCGCTACACGCAGACTTGGCATACAAACTGCGTTCCATTGATGACGTGGCGCTGGTGGCGCCAATGCTCGCATTGAGTGGTGCCGCGTAACTGGCGTAACTCTCCTTGTCCACTTCTAGCCAGCCGAGTATTTTGATGCCAAAATTATTGACCTGTATCTGTATGCCCTGCACACAACATACTAAGTGTTCCAAATTGACACCGTTGTCGTTGGGTGTGATATCGGTATTCATCTGTCCGGTAATGCAATGTACCAAAGATGCAACCGGTATGTCACCAGGATGATTTTTCAGTAGTGGATAGATAATCCTTTGTATTTCCGATATTGTCATCCAGACATTCGGTAATGGTTCGATATCTTGCTCAGCCCAGCCTTTATGCTGTTCGCGTTTGAAGTGCACTGTACAATAGGGTACACTATGTTGTAGACCTTCCATTAGTGGTGAGTTCTCCAGCGAATTTATGACACTTGTTTGTAGACTTATAAATTTCTCTTCACTATTATCGACACTGATCGTACAGATGTCGGGCATTTTGTAGAGATCCAATACGCTGATTGACGTCTTGAAACGCGCTTGAAAAAGTTCACGGAACTTGTACATCGGTAGCGTGTAATACGGCACGTCCTGCGTTTGGAAAAAGTGTTACAAAATTTTATAGTAAATAAATATAATTGGGATCATAATTTATAAATTGATGCAAACATGCTCCTCTCGCGAAAGATTTAAATAATGTGTACATGTTAAAGAATCAGAGTAACCTGAATAAATGACACGACTTTGCTTTTCTTTCGAAAACAAGGAAATACGAATTAAGGTACCTATAATGGAAGAGTTCTAAAGCAGCCCAATGTCTGTTACTTTATATTAAAAAGCATTATTCAATAGGCTATGAGTTAAAGACTCCGTCTTATAGAGTTGAAGACACTACCAAGGACGAAAAACAAAAAACCCAAGATACCATATATCACAGTCAAAACCAATTTCTGCAGAACCAAAGCCAATTTCTGCCGACAATAGAAATGGTCATCCAACAACGTAACACTAAAATCATCTGACCTGCGACTACATACCATTGAACTCAGAGTTGCTCAAGTTCGAAAATCAAAAACATAAATGATTTCAAAAATGTTAAAGACTCATAGTATACAATATACTGAGATCTCGAAAAGGTGATCGAAGTTAGTGTCGACTCTGATAAAGTTCGGTTGGCAAAACGAGATGACTTCCAAGTTAGGTTAAGTTAGAAGGCTGATCCCCCTAGAAGTAACTCTTTATTCTTGATAAAGCGTCTTGAACCTCACAAATCTATTTAGGTTATTTATTTCTATTCCCACCATTACACTTGATCTTTGTTAGATATAGAAAGGGCAGGACATTCGAGAAGAAAGTGTTGAGTATATCTCATTTTCTTCCGAGAAGTTAGGGTAATGGCATCTGGTAAGATTTTCAATCTTAGCACGTGAATCTCGATCCACTTAGCGCTCCTACAACTACTGATAGGTGAATGAGAGCGAAGAGCTCACTCGACCACTTACAATTTACGCTATACCAGAAGGCTTGAGATTGAAATGTTGCTAGTAGCCGGCCAGCTGGGAAATGAAATGCTATGTTTATGCATTATACATTACACTAAAACTTACGGAGTGGATAGAAGACCGGGTGAGACATTAAAGCTGACAAGCTGTTGGGACGAATAAGTCGCTGTCATTGAAATTAACATAATTCCTTAATAGTGTGATTTTACTAATTATAGAAAGACTAGTCTTTTTAATAATAGATTAAGTCAATCAAAGGTTTGGTGGGAAAGGTTTAAGTATACAGCCAACTCGTATATTGATAATACCGGACTTTTTAATAGGTTTGATTTCTCAGTTCGGTTTCTAAATTGACAGTTTCCACCATTTATAATACGTCATGATCTTTAATTTTTTATACCCTGAACAGGGTATATTAAGTTTGCCACAAAGTTTGTAACACCCAGAAGGAAGCGTTGGAGACCCTATAAAGTATATATATAAATGATCAGTATGTGGAGCTGAATCGATTTAGCCATGTCCGTCTGCCTGTCTGTCCGTCTGTATATATACGAACTAGTCCCTCAGTTCTTAAGATATCGTTTTTGCAAACGTCATTTCGTTTTTTCTTGTTGCTGAAGACTGCAATTCGTCGATTCCAAGACGTTCTCAAGAATTGGGACTGTCTTAAACCGCAATCTGGCGCATTTTGAAAAGGATTTGGAATTGTATCCGTGTAAATTTGTTCTCACTCAAGAACTGAAGCCGTTAGACCAGCTTAAATGTCGTGAATTTGCTGATTTTACCTCGGAACAACTTGAAAACGATAACGAGTTTTTTAAGAAAAACATCTTCTCCAATGAGGCTCACTTTCATTTCGTGCGGTAAATAAATAAAACTTTTGATTCAGGTGCGAAGAAAATGCACAAATTATTCATTAACAAACATTCATCTAAATTGACAGTTTGGTGTGGTTTCTAGTTTGCTAGAATCTTGCGACCTTACTTTCGAAATGAAGCTGCTGACACCGTTACTGTAAATGGAGAGCGGTATAGATCGATGATAACCAACTTTTTATGTCTGAAAAAAGGAAGTTGATGTTGACAACATCTGATTCCATCAAGACGGGACTATGTGCAACCACCGAATTATTGCGAGAAAAGTTTGGAGATTCGATTATTTCAAGAAATTGTGACATTGAGTGGCCTCCAAGAAGTTGTGATTTAACACCATTAGACTACTTCTTGTGGGGTTATTTGTAGTCATCGGTCTTTAGGCAATAGTCTATACTGAATGTATGTACCATTCATGATATGAGATTTGATTTAGTGGAACAAGTACTCGAAAATTGGATTCATCGAATTCGTTCCTGCAAAAGAAGTTGTGAAGGCCATTTATGTTCAGAATTTAATTGCATCGATTGTACTTCACACTAAATAAAAAGCATTTGAATTTCCTTATTAATTACTTTTTTTTTTTAAGAAATCATATCACTCTTATTGAAAATATATGTAGAAGTGTAGAATTTAAATTTAAAAGAGAAACTAACCGCAACAGATAGGGATATTCATTTGAAGATCAAAAGATGTGGAACCGTTCTCTCTTCTACTTATCTTTCTTTCTGTATAGCTCGCAGTTGAAGGTGGTACTTTTTAGTAAAAATTGGTTCTACGGACTTTTTTTTAACTTTTCACTCTCGATTTTAATGAAAGTTGGAGATCAAAAGTGGCACCATTCTTTCTAAGAAGTTCTGCTTTCGTTTCAATCTATATCATTCGGAATCGAAGGTGGTTCGTATAGGTCATCAAAAGTATATCATAAAGCCATTTGTAAGAACAAATTTCGAAAAGGTGAATGGTTTTAAAATTTCGAAAAGCAATTACCAATTATCTTTCCATCGGTCTTTTAAATATATTGAATTGCCTAAAGAGAAGCATTAACCCGGACAACATACTACCATAAGCAAACTTTATACTTTGAAGGATATTTGAAAGAACTGGTAAAGAGCTGCTCTCAGATTTTCGTAGCCATTTATATGAAGCTTAATTTTTAAGTTTTGTCTTTAATACTTTTAAAGTTTTAGAAATATTTTCGGTGAAGAAACAGATAATACGGACTTAGCATAATATAAACTCACCTTAAGCAGTCCAGCTACTTGACAACGCAGTGTGTTGATCTCCGTCTGTGACGAGTCACGTGTATACGAGACTAGCATGCGTTTATGACCGATTTTCTTGCGATGTAAATTCGAGACGACTTGCTTAGCAAACTGTAAGTAAATAGTGCATTCAATGTACAAACTAACAACACGAATTACATATATTAGTTAGTTACTTACAAACATATCGGGTACAGTGACTTTGGCATAGGAATTGCCTTCGAAGACCAACGACAAAACGGGTGTTATCGGTTTCAATTGTCCCATTAGGAAATTGCGTAAACTCGCTTCCTCCATTGTATAATCCAGATTGGTGATTTGCAGTGTTATAGATTGACTGGTGCTGCCATAGCATACATCAAAACTTCTACTTGCTGCCGTTACATTAGCACTGCCCTCGTTGGACGCAACGGCCATTCCATCCGTCGTGGCACCAACAGCAGCATTGACACAACGTCGCACCGAATTACAAGTCACATTTGGACCACCATTTGCTAACGTGACAGCGGCACGTCTATTATTATCGGTTATAATATTATTGTTCTTATCCGTGACGCTCTCTTTTGGTCCATTTGTTGTGGCGCCTACACTCAGCGCTGATGTCACCGCTGTACTTGCAAGTTGGGGTGCGCCAAGAAAATTAGAGTAGCTCCGATAAATATTTGATAATTGCTGGTACGAGGCATACATTTGCTGTGTGACCGTATTTATGGCTGTGGTGAGCGGTAGCGTACTTAAAGGTCTTGGCATAGGCGGTGGCAGCGTCAGTGCACTATTCGATGGATATGGCGTTGTGCCGGTGGTATTTGTACTACGACTGTAGGGCATATAACGGTTACGATTATAACTGTACGACATACCGGCGGCTGCACAGCTATAGTTAGGTCCAACACCCATCGAACCGTTCAGCGTTAAGGCATTGGTCGGTATGTTGTAAGCACCACTTTCCGTTAACGCATTCGGCTGTGGCATCAGACTGCTATTGTAGAGTAATTGCTGTTGTTGTTGATTTTGATTGGTTTGATTATTCGGTCCGCCGAAGTATTGCAAGTTTGGTCCAATGAGTCGGCTTTGTGCGCTGACGGTATCGAAAGCGTTCGACACAGCAACAGCTGAGCCGGCAGTTATGCTATTTGTGTTGGGCGCTGTGGTGCCATAGTAGGTGGATAACTCGGCAACCTTTGTATTTAGACCGGGTTGCAGTAATGATTGATTGAGTTGATTTAGTTGTTGTTGTTGCTGCTGTTGTAGCACGGTGTTGTAGTTGGAGTAGGTCGCATCGTCGGCATGAAAGATACTGCATGTAATAATAGAATAAAGAAAAAGTATTAAAGGTTGCATTTTAAGAGTATAGGAGGTTCCAAAAGTATGAATGCTTGTGAGCTTTCATGAAAGCTCTGTCATGTTAATTTTCTGGCATGTTATCGGTAAAGGTATTGATTTTACAGATGAAAGCAAATCATTGTCTCAGCTAATACTAGAAACTGGCGTACCGTTGTGTCAAACTGTAAGCTTTCATTAAAGCTCTTTTTAAACTATATATACAAGGTGCTTTCCAAAGTAAATAGAACTTCTATATGGGACTGATGCGTCTGATTGTCCAGTGAGAATTTCATGACATTTCATCGATTGGGAGTGAAGTTATTGCATTTTAAGTGTCAGTATGTTTGTGTTATCGGCGCGAAAATGAGCTTCGAACAAAGAGCCAACATTAAATTTTGTTTTAAAATTGGTAAAACTTCTACCAAAACGTTTCAATTGATGAAACAAGTTTATGGCGATGATTGCCTATCCCGTAGCAGAGTGGTTTCAACGTTTTGAAAGTGATCGTGAGGACATAAATGACGATCAACATGTGGGCCAATCAAAATCCGTGATCACCGGAAATTCCATCGAATCTGTGCGTGAATTCAGCAAAAATCATAATTGAAATTCATGGAAATGGAATTGAACATCTCTAAAACATCGATTTATCGCATTATGACCGAACATTTGTGCTTACGAAAGGTGTGTGAACGGTTTGTTCTGCACAAATTGACTGACGATCAAAAATTCCTCGGAATCCAACAGTCAAAGGACGATTATTTGACCAAAAATCACATTTTAGCCATTAACCAATCCCCATATTCAGCAGATATGACACCGTGCGACTTCTTCCTTTTCGGAGAAATGCATTGTGCAGACGTAGAGGCCATTTAAAAGGCTTGCACCGGCATACTGGCGGCCATACCGGCCAACGAGCTAAAACACTCGTTCGACATGCTTTTGGACCGTGCAAAAAGCTGTATTGAAGCAGAAAAAGACTATTTTGAATAAAATAAATTGATTTTACCGAAAAAAACATTTTTTCTGTTTTTTTAAGTCCTGTTTACTTTGGAACACACCTTGTATAACTGCAAAAGTAACCGGTCAATTTATAAATGGAACAGAAGATGGCAAGGTTGGGCAGAAGATAAGATCAGAAGGGTTCAAACGGAGGAGCGTAACTAAGGACCAAGTGAAAACAGCTATAGAGGTTATAGAGAGAAAACCGGAGCCAAAAAGTGATTGTAGTTAATTTGTGGAGATAAAAAGTTTACGGTACTCTTTTTGCGAAAGAAATTAAACTTTATCGAGACGAGTCGAGCAACAACGTCCCAAAATATCCACCAAAATCATTCGAACGGATTCGATTTTCAAGGACCATATTCTCTACTTTTTGAATACATATTTTCATCAATTGAAGAGGTCGAAAGTCGTCTAGAACGAGGCATGTCTTCAATGTTCTCTCGACCGTTTGTGAACGCTTTGTACCACTCGTAGGCTTGTGTTTTTGATAAAATTGAATCACCGTATCACAGTGTTGCGAAACCGGAATTTTTTGGAAATCATATTGCCTGAACTGTAATTTTAATTGTATCGATGGGCATATTTTATTGCATTCTACAGAAAAATTACAAATTATCAGTCATATACCAATAAGTTCATTGCTTCCTCTGATAATTTCAGGTGTTTCTTCTCCTTCAGTATTCTCCTACTTGTGATTGCGGGATCAGAATTGGCAAGCAGATAACGTAATATGTCTTCACAATTGTCTTTTCTTGATGTTTTCCTCGCATGGTAAAGCCTTGTGTTTCTGAAGTCCTTGTTTCTTGCTTCCAACGCTTCTTCTGATAGTTGCCCAATGGGGACCAAAAATGAACGAATTATTTCGAAAACCAATATGATTAAATTATTCAATAAGTGATTCCTAGAATTTCCGTTCTATTTCTATGGAATAAATACTGAGAGTGATATACTAAAATCGCTATAACTCCCAGGAGGGCAGATATGGGCAGCTGATTTTTTCACAGTTCGTTGAAAACAAATTATGTAACATTTCTGTAGTGGTTTGGAACTAGGACTCTATGGGACTTTTTAGATATTGCTTACCTAACCCAAATTTAAAGGAAAAATGGACCTTTAGTCGGGTTTTCGCTCTAAAAAAGGTGCATATGAAAATGTCTCAAACAACATTCCTTTGTTTTACAGAAGATACTTGTCCGAAGGCAGATTTTTTACCGAATCAAAATATCTGTCACCAAAATCAAATGAGATCATTGTAGGCCTTTTCTTACATTCGCAACTATTTCGCACTCGAAATTTGAAGATATTTTTATCCATTGTATTTTGTTCGATATTTTTATCCATTGTAAAAATATTCACTACTGAGGTGTACGGACTTAAGCAGCTGCTGTAAACAAACTTGTTTGACAGATCGCGCTAATATTTGGCATAGTAATTAAGGACAGCTTTACAATTTAATTTAATTACAATTTCCGGGCGTTTTTTGGTCATAATGTATATGAAAAATTATTAAAATAAGTAGTTTTCGTCTTATTGGCTTGAAAAACTGGTGGAGTTGATTTACATTATTTGTCCAAACAAACTTCAAAAAAAAAAAAAATAGCTAACTTATTTTTTTTTTAATAAATTTTTAACATATTTTTATATTTATTTATTTATATATTACATAGCATGATTTTTGCAAATCGCTCAACACTTACCCATAAAATTTGTCACTCATTTTGTAAATCTCTTATTTCTGAAATTAAAAAATGAAGGAAAAAACATGAGTTGTTTTGACGCATGAATTGAGAGCAATGAACAAATTTAAATATAAATACATACATATGTATATATATTCGACTTTTTATTATGCTCGTCATTTGTATTTATTTCATTAAAAAAACGCATAAACGCACGGTGACCTAATTATAACCTAATATAATATAATCTTCGGAATGACCTATTTTGATTGTTAATTTATTAGAAAAAATGTTGGCATTTGCAAATTTTCTAGTTTAATGTCAAAGTAAACATTATTTGATTAATTTGAATATACATATGAAATATACATACATACATACATATATGTGTACAAAGTGTGTGTCAAAGAAGTGTGTTTTTGGTAAAGAAAAAGTATGCCAAGTGTGTACCAGAAGATTTTAAAAAATTACTTCTTTTTGTGTACATTTTTCTATTGAATTTTTTACATATCATTAAAAAAACAATAATGAGATATTGAAATAAATGCTAATTTAATTTTGTGAAATTAATATGTTCTCTTAGCTAAAAATATTTTTTAAAAAATTATTTAAAAATATCCTACTTTTCTTAAAATTTATTATTTAAAATTGCAATACTTTAAAATTACATTCCAAAAAAAATAAATTATTATAAAATTTATTTAATTAAAAAAAATTATTTTTGAAATTTTCTGAAAACTCCTGAAAAATATATTTACTTAAAATACAAGCTCAAACTTTCTAAGTAAAATTATAAAATGTACATAAACTACTATGAGCAAAAAATAATAAGACTTTGTTCATAATTTTAAAACTCTTAATTTATTCTGCAAAATCTATGTCATCTCACTCAAAGTAATTCCTCTGAGCACCAAAAAATACACTTGGGCTAAGTTATTTCCAATCCTCGAAACAGTTGTTAAAGTCAATTTCTGGAATAGCCTTCAACGCGCGTAGCGATTCACGTTTAATGTATTCAATTGACTCAAAACGGTTTTCCTGAAGCGGTCGTTTGAGTTTGCTGAACAACCAGAGGTCACACGGAGCTAAATCGGACGTTTACGGTGGTTGCGGCACGATATTGATTGCAAATTTGACGAAAACTCACGAAGAATCAATGCAGTATGCGTCAGTGTATTATCGTGATGCAAAAACCAAGAGTTGTCGGCCCATAATTCCGCCCTATTTTACGAGTACTTCGAGCAAACGACGCATAACGCTCAAATAGTATTCCCTGTTTACAGCTTGGATGGTCCGAAGGAATTCGGAGTGCACCACACCTCGATAATCGAAGAAAACTGTAACATAACTTTGATTTTTTACCTCCTTTGACGTGTTATTCGGCAGTTACATCATATGCTTCCGGGTCGTAAGGATAGATCCAAGACTCATCGCCAATAATAGTACGTTTCATAACATCTTTATAGTCAGAAAGCATTATTTCAGAGCGGTTAACGCAACGCTGTTTTTCGAAAAATGTGAGTGATTTTGGAACCAATCTTTCATTCACCGATCTTCCATTCACCCGAATGATTTTTCAAACTGGTTTTCATTGGTTCTTCCGATGTCAGTAAGACTGTTAATCGTCGATTTCCAGGAACCAATTTATTTATTTTATTGATGTGTTGATCAGCAGTTGATGACGATGGTTGTCCTGGGCGTGGTTCATCGTCAACGCGTTCTTGACCCTCTTTGAATAATTGTTACCAAGCAAAAATGCTTTCGCGTGACAAACAATTATAACCGGCCTTTTCCGACATTCTGAACATTTCGGCACCAGAAATTTGATTTTGCCCACAAGATTTAATGGAAGTTCTTTGTTGAATAATTTCACTCATCGTAAAAATCGCTGAATGCATTTTATGTACTTCAGAAAGACAAGCGTATACTAAACATTAATGATTATTTTGAGATGTGACATTTGGCACAGATGTCACTGACAGTCATAACAATCTTAATGAAAGGATTTCGACGAATAGACTTTCGCGCGAAATTTAAATTAAAAAGTCTTACTATTTTTTGCCCACATTAGTATAGGTAGGTAGGAGTGCAGCCCTATCGGGCTCAATTAGCACTTGATGTGCCATTTTGATGCCCACATTAGTATATTCATAAACATTTTAATTTATTGATTAAAATTAATAAAAGTGTCATTGAATTATTAATAAATATTATACAGACCGTTCAAAAAATATTTTATAATTAAGTTTTGAAAAAAAAATTGGATAAATATTAATGTAATTGTGAAATTATATTGTTCTCAAAAAATACTTTTTTCAAAAATAAAATAATTATTTTAATTTAATTTCATTTACGTATTATTTTTAAAAATTTACAAACTTGTGTGAAATTTTAAAGAACATTTTTTTTTCCTAAAAGTACAATTTATAAAATTTTTGTAAAAGTATAAATAATATATATTTTTTTGTACAAATAATTTTGAAAAAATCATAAAATTTTCAATTATAAATTAATATGTAAAAAAGTTATGAAATATTATAACATTAAATTAATAATTACGCTTTAGAAAATTAATTTTGAAAAAAATCATAAAATTTTAATTTATATAGTATAATTTATCTAATAATATAATTAAAATTTTATGATTTTTTCAAATTCGTTTTCTAAAAGCATAATTATTAATTTAATGGTATAATATTTTTAATTTTTTACATGTTAATTTATAAATTAAAATTCTATGATTTTTTCAAAATTTTGATTATATATTATATAAATTAAAATTAATATAATATATTTTAATTAATTTAAATTAAAAAAAAAATATAAAATAATAAAAGTTAATTTAAAAATTAAACTTTTTTCAGCTTTTAGAAAGAGTTTATTAATAAAAAACGTATTCATAAACTACCAGTTCCAACATTTTTAGCAAAAGTATAAAAAAATATACAATTTTAATACAAATTATTCAAAAAAATTATAGAATATTAATTTTGAACAAAAAGTTTTACTGATTTTATTGGAGCAAATTTTTTTATTTGTTAAGTTTTACCGAAGACAACCTTTTACCACTCTGAATTTATTTTTTTCTCAGTAAGTTTTATATTTTATATAAATTAAAAAATAGAAAATTATAATAAAATATAAAATTAATTCAACTCAAAAGATATTTTTGTAACTTTTAGGATTTTTCTCAAAATTTAAAAAAAATCAACTTCTTCCTAATTTAAAATCTATAATAGTTTTAGAAAAGGTATTAAAAAATATTTATTTTTTGCGGAAATTATAAAAAAAAAAATATTTTTAATATAATCACAATAGTAAAAAAAAAATATTTTAAACACAAAGATATTATACTAATTTTTTAAATAAAATAATTTTTTTTTAATATTTTAAATTTTTTCTGACTAATTTATATAAATTATTAAATTAAAAATTTTAATTTTATATGAATATATTAAGAAATTGCTGCCTGGGGTAAAAAATTAAGAAGTTAAAAATTCATCAATTGTTTATCGGGCAAATTAGTAAAAAAAAAATAACATATTAAAAAATTTTTTAAATTTTTGATTTAATAATTTTTGTATAGTGTATAAATAATCTACAAACTTTGTTGCCGCTATAAAAATTTAGAGATTTATGAAAAATGCATATTGACATATAAAAATATATAATAATTTTGTTAGTTGAAAATTTTTTATTATATTAATTTCTTTTATAATTACCATAAACAAATAAATATGCAAACTATTTCTAGTGAAAAATAACATATTATCAATATTTTTTTACATTTTCCTTAAATTTTGATTTTGTTAAAGACAATATTTGAAAGAAAAAAAGAGAAAACATTCATATACTTTTAATTTTCTCTCATAATTAATTTAATTATTAAGAAAAAGTAAAAAAAAAAATATTTTTAATAAAAATAAATTTGCCGCCAATTAAAATACCAACTATTTGTAATAAAATCTGATTTTTCTTTTCAAATTTTGTTAAAACTTTTTCTTTTTAATTATTGATTTTGACAAAAAAAAATAAAGAAAAACTTAAATAATAAAATTATTCCGGATAATTTTAATTTTCTCTTACGTATAATTTATTTGATAAGAAAATAATTTATTTTCGTTGAAAATGTTTCCCGCCAAATTTTGACTATCAATAATTTATCTACAATTCACAGGTTCAATTCCGTTAGCATAAAAGTGTCACAGAATAATGGCAAGCAAATGGCGTAAGAGAATATCTGCGAAATTTGCGCGAAACGAAGCCCCTAACTCTAACTGTTAACTGCAATGTGCATAAACGAAAATATTTTTATGAAATATATAACATAATTTTTGCAAAAAATCGCAACGCACCTTAAACGCTTCTAGTTTTCTTATACAAATTTTGTTATTTTATAAAATGTAGTCCCTTTGTTGGCCTCTCGACGCTTTTTTTTATTATTTATTAAACAGCTTCTTTTGGTTTTAGAGCGTTTGGTCGTTTTTAAAATGTGTATAATTATATTTAATTGCTTGTTGGTAAATTCTATCACTATTATATTTGGCAATAAAAATTTGATTTTTATTAAATGACGGCTTTGGTAATAAATTAATTTTACTTAATTTAATTTTACACAATTTTTTTTATTAAATTTTTTTATTTATTTATTTTCTTTTAATTATTACTTAAAACACACACAAATTATTAACTATCTTTGCTTGCAAAGATTATACTAAAAATATTTGATACTAATTCAACTAAATTAATATTTTTTTAATTTCCGCTATTTTTTTCTTTTCTTTTGCTCTACATTTAAAACGCTGAGAACTTGACGTTCAACCGGCCAGGTGAGCTGAAGCGAACTAATGCTGCTATGTTTCGGAGAAATATGAATATTATTGAAGCAGGGTTCTCCCATTCTCTGTTTATATGTATGGTGAATAAAGAAAACCCCCTAAAAAGGATTCGGCAAAACGGTGTACAAAGGTGCGTAAAATTCTAGATGTCTTATTTAGAATAGATATTTTAAAAAAATTAAATAGCAATCAGTATATATTTTGTATAATAATTTTTTAATTAATTGCATTTTATTAACAAATGTATGTATGTATTTATTTTTGGTTAACAACTTTAATACCTATTAAATGATTAAAAGAAAAAAAATTACTTATAAATTTTTATTAAAGATTTTCCAACACATTTTTTTAATTGCATGAATTTAATCGACAAATTAGCATAAAAAAATAGTTGAGCCAATTTCACTGACGTCACACATACCTACATACATTGTGACAAAAAAGTACCCGGAATTGAAAATAAAACGCAAACTATTTAATTATTCATCAATATGTCAATATTTTTCAATCCTCCAAACACTTTTCATAAGATTTTTGGGATGGCCTTGAGCTCTTTCAGCGTATTTTGTTTTATCTCTTCGATCGACTGAAAACGGGTTCCACGGACCATCAATTTCAGTTTGGGGAACAAGAAAAAATCACACAGAGCCATATCTGGTGAATACGGCGATTGATCGATCGTGTGCATTGCGTTTTTAGCTTTATATTCGATCACAATCGTACTGCTTTTGAAATTCAGATTTATCGGGAGGCGTTGAGCTATCCACCAAAATCATTCAAACAAACTCGCGAGAGGTGCCGAGTTCTCTAGCCATCTCTCTTATACTTCAACGATCTCTCTGTCATCTTTGAAGGCTTTGCACCACTCGTAGGCCTGTGTTTTTGATTAAAACTGATCATCGTAAGCTTTTTGCGCCATTCGTAATGATTCCGCAAACGAAATTTGGTTAAAAATACAAATTCTTTGTTCCATATTTTTATTTATTGTCAAAACGCAACGCAATATTGAGGTGTACCGACTTAAGTAGCTGCTGTAAAACAAACAGGTTGACAGTCCTACAAACTTAGTAAAATATATATTTTTTGAGTGATTTTCGTCACAATGTATAGTATTATCCCAAAAGCAAAACTGGCAAATCGGGTTCAGTCAGGGTGTTCACTTCCCATTTCTATATATGACACACGCGACGATCTATGTACCTTAATAAGTAGTCAAAATCTGTAGAAAAGAGATTCAAGTTCAATAACGGTTAATGAGGCTCATATTTCTTTTAAAACTCTAATTCTTAAAGAACGCTTAAGAGCTAATTAAAATTGTTTTAATAGCTCCCGAGCCATTTCATAGCACCAACTCCCGCTTCAATTGCTAGAATGTGAAAATACTTAATCAAAATTGAAGGCAATCCTTTTGGCTCGCGCGGAATAAATGTGGAAATGTTCGTTTATTGACATTTATTTTTTGAAGATAATCCCTTTCAAATGCTGACCGCAGCTACGTCTCGGATGGTCCATTTGCTAAGTCCAGTTTTCGATGACTCGTTCGAGCATTTCGACTGATAACTGATGAATGGCACGCGTGATGTTTTGCTCCAAGACCTGAATCAAAGCGGAATTGTCCCTATAAACTTTAGACTTTACATATCCTCATAGGAAAAAGTCTAACGGTGTGATATCGCACGATCTTGGTGGCCAATCGACTAGCCCAAAAAGTAAAATTATATGGTTACCGAAGATAAATCCAATGATTGACGCCAAACCGTTGTGTTTTCTGAATGAAATGTTAGCTCAATCTCTGCGGGTTGCACTTCGTCCCAAATGCGGCAATTTTGCTTCTTAACGTACCCATTGAGCCAGAAATGGGTCTCAACGTTGAACAAAATTTGGCTCGAAAACGTCGAAACTTCTTGGAACTTTTCAAGAGCCCATAAAGCGAAGCGGTGTCGTTAGGGAAGGTCGAGCGGTTTCAACTCTTGCACAAGCTGTATTTTCTACGCTTTTAATTTAAGATCTTGAGTGATCTATTATTGAAAAGCTATTGAGAAAAGTATTAATCTATATTTTTGTATGCGAAAGCTCTGTGTCAAGTGGATTCAGCGCAACTTCAAAATCCATCAAAAGCAGTTGATGATTCTGAGGAGTGAAGCTATTAAATCGTAATAAAACTGAATTTTTCCGTCGATATATGAGAATGAATGAAACATGCCTTCGTCACCTGTTCAGCAAACATTCATCTAATCAAATTTGACCGGGTCTGACAAAAAAAAACTACATTTCACCGTATTTTAATAAAAGGCTCCTGAGCTAATGTAAGCATGTCCACGCTTTATCCAATTTTCCATACAATTGTTATAAGTTCGGCTGAAATGGCTTTCTGTGCCTTTCGCGAATTTGGGATTTTTTGGTTGCGGTTCATTTATGGTGTTGAGTGTTGAGACTATCTAAAAGAGATGTTGAGGGCCTCTGTTATAACCTTGATGCCAACACGAAGACTTACAAGCAGGGTTTCTTTAATATTTTCGATGTTATCGTGTTTAACCGATGTGATGGATGACTCGCATAAGGGGTTACTTGGGTTTCCTCCTGCAAAAAACGGCCTTTTTCAATAATTTTTTTACATATGAAAAATGAAATATTTTAATGAAATTTTTTTTTTATTTAAAAGACTCATATTTAATAAACATTCTGTAAAATTCTTTCTTTTAAATAGTTGTATTAAAAAAAAAATCCTTCGTTCAAGACCTTGTAAATGATATCTCGAAGACCTGTGTAAAATTTCATCAAGATCGGTTGGGTAGTTCGCGAGAAATCTTGACAACCGACTTTGAAAACATAGTTTTGAGAAAAACGCGTTTAAAGGCGGCACACTGAGCTCAGCTAGCCTCGAGCTCACAAGTTCTCAAGCCTGTATCTCCGAAACTATTAGTCAGATCAACTTGAAAATTTAGGACAATATTCTAGAGATGTTATAGAATTTAATAAGACAAAAAAATTTCGATTTTTTGAAACTGTGAAACCCAGTAATCCCATTAGGCAAGTTTTCGATGATCACGTCCTTCACTGAATTATTTGTGCCACTCAAATACAAGTAGAGTAAGCAGACAATTTCAAATTCGCTGTAAATTTTTTCCGTGCTGAAAAGCGCCGGGATTAGACCAGGTCAAAAATTATCAGATGGTTTAAGTACATCCAGAACTTAAGTACTATGTATGTGAGAAGTACGGCCTTAACTTGTCCAAGTAGCGTACGCCGCCCTCAGCTTAGCTTTTATGTATGATAAGTTATATGTATGTATGTATGTATGTATGTACATATGTATGTATGTACATATATACCATTTATGCGCAGGCGAAAAAAGTTTTTTTTTTAACTTTCTTTGTTAACTACATATGCAAATGCATAAATCTTTGTTTGTTTGTTTGTATGTATGTATGTTTTATCAATAATTTGTCGAGTTTGTCGTATTGCGGAGGCAATAAGTAAAAGATGAGCGCTGTAAATAAGGGAATAATAGCTGTCAACCTAGCCTATGCTAGATAGCTAGTCAGTCACTCGTGCTCTCTAAACGCGAAGTCAACACTGTGATGTGCATACATAAGCGCCTCGACATTATGTACATATGTATGTATGTATGTATCGGCTTATGTAGATCAGCTATGGAGGCAAGTGATATGGTGTTTGAGTAAATGCTGGAACATTTTTAGTTGCTTAAGTGAAATCGGTCAAGGAATTGTGTGTGGCTGAATAAGAGTCTACAACAAGTGTTGGAAGAGCCAGTAAGCGCGGCGCCAAAACAATGTTTTTGATGAAAAAAAATTAAGAAATAAAAAATTAACAAAAAAAAAATAATAATAATAAAGTAATATAGGAAGTAAACAAATTTTGAATAAGCAAAAGAAATGCAACAAAATGAGCAAAAAAGTGGGTCGTCACAATAGTTAACTGTTTGTCGTGGAGATAAATACAAAAAAAAAAAACAAAAACAATAAGTGAGATTAAAATCGGCAATCGCTTCTAGTTTTTTGCGTTTTTTCGATATGTACCTACACTGTTTTATTTTTGAAAAATATTCAAACAAAACTTAATTAATTAAAATTAAGAATTAACAAATTTAAATTTTGCAAAAAAATATTACAAAACCAAAAATGTGTACAAAAAATGCAAAAAAAAATTAACAAAAAGTGCATCAACACTATAACTGTTTGAAGTGCAAAGTAAAAACAACAAAAACCAAAAGAACAGAAAGAGATTAAAATCAGCAGTTCATGCTAGTTTTTGTGTTTTTTAATATGTTTAAAATAGAAAAAACATATACAACAATAACAATAAATACTGAATATTTATTTTGAAAATAAACGACAAAATAATCATAAAAATTAATTTTCAATTAATTATGAAAAATATTACTAATTAAGTAATTTTTAATTAATTAACAATATTGATTAGATTATTAAAGCTAATTTTTTACTTTTTAAATATGTGCATAATAGTTTTTTCAGAAAAAAAAAATAAAATTATCGAAAAGTTATTAATTAATTTCAAAAACCAATAGTTATTTAATTAATAATTAATTAAAATTTTTATAAATTAATAATTAATATTAAAAAAATGCGAGAATTATAAAATAATCAAAAAATTAAAATAATTAATTAATTAAGTAAAATCTAGATTTAAAATTAATTTAATTTTCAATTAATTATGATAAATATTACTAATTAAGTAATTTTTAATTAATTAAAAATATTGATTAGATTATTAATAGCTAATTTTTTATTTTTTAAATATGTGCATAATAGTTTTTTCAGAAAAATAAAAAAAATTATCAAAAGTTATTAATTAATTTCAAAAAAACCACAAAAAAATAATAATTAATTAATTATGAAAACTATTACTAATTATATAATTTTAAATAATTAATGGCAATTTTTTATTTTTTGAATAAGTGAATAATAATTTTTCTTTACTAAAATAAACGAAATTATCAAAAAATTAGAATTATTAATTAATTAATTAAAATAATATTACCATTTAGCAATAATTAATTTAAATTTTGCTAATTAGTAATTTTTATTAAAAAAATGTGAGAATTATAAAATAATCAAAAAATAATAATTAAGAAAATATTATTAATTAAATAATTAACAATTAATTAAAAATACTAATGAAACCATTAATTGCTTTTTATTAAACAATAACTAACAAGGGATTTTATTTAAAAAAACCATAAACAACAAAAATATTCCTAATTAAATTTTGATACTTATATAATAGATTATAGTTTAAATATGCGGAAACTATAAAATAACTCAAAACTAATAACTAGTAATAATTAAGAAAAATATTATTAATTGAATAATTATCACTTATTAAAAATTAATTTTGTGAAAATTAACAATAAATAACAAAGCTATACAAAACAAAAATAGTCAATGATTATTACTTCCTTCGAAACACTATATTTAAGGAAAATATAACCAATTAATTCATTATTTATTAATTTAAAAAAATTGACTAATTAAAAATTAATTGTTTTTTAATATGCCAAAATTATAAAATAATCAAAAAATAATAATTATTAAGATCGGAAAAAATTTTTTTAATTAAATAATTATCATTGAATTTTTAAAAAATTATCAATTAATTTTTAAAAAGAGTATAAATTAAATAATTAAATTTTTTCTAATTTTTTAAATGTGTGAAATTTAACAATTAATAACAAAGGATTATATTTAACAGAACTATACACAACAAGAATGTATGTATATACTACATATGTATATTCAATGATTATTATATTAAAGAGAAATATTACTAATTAATTATTTAGTTTTATTAATTTACAAATTTTACCAATTAAATAAATAATAATAATAATTATAAATAATAAAAAAATTATAATTATTTAATTATGAAAATTATTATTAATTAAATAATTAATAATTAAACTTTTGTCTAGGTTAGGAAGACCTCAAATTCGGCAGTTTATTGACAGCAGCTAAACTTGCGATAATTAAATATTGAACTCGGTCCAATACACAATGATGACTCCTCTTCGATAGGTTCATTCATTGCGTTCATACAAGTTATATGGATAGAAATCCTTCCTAAATATGTATTTTTTGTGTTGTGCCTTGTTAAAATCTTTAAGTTTACAGTCGTGACGGAGAGAAGTTTTGTATTTAGAGCTTTACGACATAGTTTCTGTGAGGAATGACGACTTCTGTATTTTCGCAACGTCTTGCTAGAGAGTATGATAGTTTTTTCACCTAACGGTTGTTTTTAAAATAAAAAAAACTAATCGAGATACAACAGCAGGATGAATGGGGAACCCGATTTCTCAATCGACGACGGTAAAGCAGATGTTCCATTGCGCGACTATGAAGAAGTTCGAATACCAATTACCCATCAAATAAGGCGGCAAAGAACTGATAAGGAGCATGCATCAGCTTTGGACGAGCGCACTGTGTGAAATAAAAAAAGCCACCTTGAACAAACTGATTGGACCTTATCAATGTGTCGAAAAGGAGCTACGTTTCTGCCGCTATGACGTTGACTGACGTTGAGCAATACCAAAAGCTCCGTCTGGATCGGGAAGGACCTCTCCAAGCCGTTCGATACCAAATGAGTTTTCAGACAAGGCGACTACCTATCGAGCGGCTTCTCCATCTATTGCTGGAGAAAATAATTCGAGCTATAGAGCTAAATACAGAAGGTAGAATCTTCTACAAAAGTATACAACTTCTGGTGTACGCCAATGACATCGATATCATTGGCCATAACAACTACGCCGTTAGTTCTGCTTTCTCCAGACTGGATAAGAAAGCAAAGAGAATGGGTCTGGTAGTGAACGAGGGCAGGACGAAATATCTGCTGCCATCAAACAAGCAGTCGTCGCAAACGCGACTTGGCTTCCACGTCACAGTTGACAGTCATAACTTCGAAGCCGTAGATAATGTCGTCTATCTTGGAACCAGCATTAACACCAACAACAACGCCAGCCTCGAAATCCAACGCAGAATATCTCTTGCCAGCAGGTGTTACTCCGGACTAAGTAGGCAATTGATAAGTAAAGTCCTCTTCCGTCGAACAAAGACCAAATTCTACAAGACAACATCATCATGGACGATGGCAACAGCTGATGAGTCGGCGTTACGAGTTTTCGAGAAAAGGTTCTGCTTTTGGGAATTGGCAATGGCGAATATCGCAGTCGATGAAACGATGAGCTGTACGAAATTTACGACGACACTGACATATTCCAGCGAATTAAGAGGCAGCGGCTCGGTCACGTCGTCCGAATGGATGAAAACACACCAGCTCTGAAAGTATTCGACGCAGTACCCGCCGAGGAAGCAGAGGAAGACCTCCACTCCGTTCGACAGATCGGATGGAGAAGGACCTGGCGACTCTTGGAATCTCGAATTGGCGCCAAACTGCGAAAAGAAGAAATGACTGGGGCGCTGTTGTTAACTCGTCTACACGGCGTAAGCGGTGTCTACGCCATTAGAGATTAATAATGTTTTTTGCTACAACAACAACGACTTAACGAACATAAAATGGTAATATTTCAAAATACATTTTCTACGGCATTCCCATTTGAATAAAACATAATAAAATTACCGTTAAACAAAATTCTTTATATTATATGTAACTGTATATTATTTAATATATTCAAACTATGTATTTTATATTCGTATATATACATAAGTTTGTATTTAATCTCTTTGAGGTTATGCGCAAGCTCCACTTCAGAGTCCTTTCGTCGTAGTTCCACCAATAGCACATTACATTGGTCACATAAAAGCGACTAACATTGATGGACGCCTTCGCAGTATTCATTCAACAATCGCAGCGCACAGTTTCGAAATATACTCCGCGCGGACACAGCTAACGGTAAACGGTAGTATTTTCGTTTTATTTTCACTATGTTCCTGTGGCGTTTGGGATTATTATTTTTTCTCAGCATAATTGTTGTCTCCACAAATCAGTCATGGCTGAAACCGGGCTGCCACAAAGTGGGTAATACGCGCATCATATCCATACCGGAGTGTGTGGAGTTTCGTATTACCACCAATGCTTGTCGTGGATTCTGCGAGTCGTACGCTGTGCCGTCCATACCGTTTGGTCAGGCTATACCGGGCATATTTAAGCCGGTCAAACCGGTCGTTTCGGTGGGTCAGTGCTGTAACATAATGGCGGCGGAGGAAGTGAGTGCAAAAATATTGGACGTTGGGGTTTTGATGTGTCATATAGTTTATTTTCTCCAATTTCAGGTGCAAAAGCGCGTACTTTGTATGGGCGGTATGCGTAACATAACCTTCAAATCGGCAGTATCCTGTTCCTGTTATCATTGTAAGAAGAATTAGTGTGCTGTTGAAGAATGTTGGCGTAATTTGTGTTGAATTTTTATGGGCTACGAAACACCTGAGCTGCACGAGTTTGTTATGTGATCTTTTATATGTATAAAAACAGTTTTTAATATGCTCTGAGCCGTGCATAGTTAATTATTCAATATATATACATACATATATACATACCTACAATATTTTTATATTTTATCTGAATTGTTGTTGCATCCGAATTAAAAAATAAAATACAAAAAAAAAAGGGTTTCTTTGCGCGTTTGGTTAATCGCCTAGAATTATGCTACAAAAATTTAAAATTTCTCTCTCATGTCGCAAATTCATAAATAACAGCAGCAGAGGCAGACCAAAACTTAGACGGATTAATGGTGTGGATCAGGATGTTGTCATACCGCTTAGTTTACAACAGCGCGCCAGCCGTTCATCTATTTCGCTTTTTGGCGCCAATTGGAGATTCCTTCTCCATCTGGTCTTTCCAACGGAGTGGAGGTCTTCCTCTTCCTCTGCTTCGCCCCTGCCGGTACTGCGTCTAATACTCTAAGAGCTGGAGTGTTTTCATCCTCTTAATCCGCTAACTATATCGATGTCGTCGTATATCCCGTACAGCTCAACTTTTGATCGACTGCGGTATTTGTCGTTGGCAATGCGCAAAATACCATGAATCTTACGTAGAATATTTCTCTCGAATATCTATTGTTGTCATCGTCCACATCTCTGTACCATATAGCAGGACGGGAATGATGGGTGACTTACAGAGGTTGGTCTTTGTTCGTCGAGAGAGGACTTTACTTCTCCATTGCCTACTCCGTCCGAAATAGGACCCGTTGGCAAGATTTCAAAACTGACGTTGTTGTTGGTGTTAATGTTGGTTCCAAGATAGACGATATTATCTACGGTTTCGAAGTTAAGTCCTCGTTCACTACCAGACACATTTGTTTCGATTTCTAATCCAGTTTGGAGAAAGCAGAACTAACGGCGCGGTTGTTGAGGCCAATGGTATAAATATCAACAGCAGCTGTACATTCTTATACCTTTAATATTTACAAGTATATACATACATACATACTATATGCATATATTCACATAGAATATATGGAACTTAGGGCTTCAACAAACAAATTATAATCATATTTTTTTAGCGCTACTTACTTTCTCCCCACGAATTGCCGCTGCTGCTGCGCTTGTGCTTCGACTTCTCGCCTTCATGTATTGGCTAGTCTTTCGCGACTTCGACTTCCTGGAGGAGCCCAATCTAGTGCTGTTCTGGTAATGTTGTCACGTGATCTTCGCAAGGTAAGGCCGATCCATTTCCATTTACATTACCAAATTTCGTTAAAGATCGTTAAAGTCTGTTTAGTTGCGGTCCAGAGGTTAGCATTGCTAATAACACTTGATCAGAATATCCGCATAATCTTTCGAAGACAGAATTTTGCAGCGATCGCCGAAATTTCAATAATTACATATTATCAACTATCATTTATCCCATATAAAGGGTATATACATATAAATGGACGAGCTGAGTAGTTTTAGGTATGACTGTCTGTTTGTCCACTTGTGTATACACGCAGTGGTCTTTCAGTTTTTGAGATAAAATCTGAAATTTCGCAAACGTCATTTTCAACTTATGAAGCTGCTCAGTATTTGGAACCGCAGATATTGGGCCACAATAGCATACAGCTGTCATATAAATTGAACGAACAAAATCAAGTTCTTGTTAAGCTATCATGTTACTTTTGTTCAGTATTGTTTGGCATTTCATCATGAAAATACTAACGCCTGAACAGCTTAGCTGATCTGATCGCACACGAAGATCGTGGTGAGTCCATTCGTTACCGTTCGTAGCAACTCGGACTAACGTATGGAACGACTTGGCGCATTTTACGGCAGAATCTTAAATTGAAAGCCTACAAAAAACAGCTTGTGCAAGAACTGAAGCTGTTCAATTTTCCCAAGCGACATCGCCTCGCGCTACGGGCTCTTGAAAAGTTCCAAGAAGATCAGACATTTTCGAGACAAATTTTGTTCAGCGATGAGGCCCATTTCTGGCTCGATGGGTATTTAAACAAGCAAACTTGCCGCATTTGGGACGAAGAGCAACGTGAAAAGATTCCAGAGCTGCCATTTCATCCAGAAAAATGAATGGCCTTGTGTGGAGCGGTGGAATCATCGGCCCATATTTTTTCCAAAATGGTGACGGTCAGGACGTAACCGCCAATGGCAACCGTTAATGCGCCTTGATAACCGACTATTTGATGCCTGAAATTGAAGCTCGTTATCTTTGCGACATTTGGTTTTGACAAGACGGCGCCACTTCCCACACACCGCATAAATCAATGGATTTATAGAGAGAACAATTGCACACCAAGATCTGTAAAGTCTAAAGTCTATGCGGACAGTCTCGCTTGGATTCTGGCCTTTGAGCAAAACATAACACGTATCATTCGCCAGTTAACAGTAGAAATGCTCGAACGGGTCATTGAAAATTAGACTCAACGGATGGACCGTCTGAGACGTAGCCGTGGAGATTGTCTTCAAAAAAAATTTTATTTAAAAAAGTTGGGCACCGAAATGAATCAGCCTTTAGTATGTAAAAATTCTAAGCCATCTGTTTTGCTTCTGTTAACTGCTGCTCGCATTGATAATTATTATGAGTAACGGCATTTGGGTAATAACAGGTTAAATGTTTGAGTTTATTAAGGATCCGATGCGAGTACGAGATGAGTGGCGAAATAAATAGAGAGTCGTTACCGTCTGTTTAAATAACATCATTACCTGGACGAGCGAATACTGTCAAATAAACCATTAATATTTTAATGCCAACAGCTTTACTGTTATAATTGAGTCTATACTTCTTTTTAAGTTTTTTGTTTTTAGCTTTGTTTACTAACC